>NC_056744.1:747251286-747271058 GCF_019279795.1 Protopterus annectens
ATAAATTGTGAATAATGTAACGTTTCATTAGAGTAGAAGTAAAAAATAAACAAGTCTTAATGCTTTAGTAGGTTTCATGTGAAGTCAATCAAAACTAAAACAATTGAACATTAGGAAACTTGTTATAGTGTTGTTCATAAGATATGGGAGGGTAATTGTTAAGGAAGCAAGAGAGTAGGAACCAGGGGAGGGGAGAGATGAAAAGTAGATTCAATCAGGCTTTGAGCAGGGGCAAAGCCAATGTATTTTATGGTGGTCTCTAAGGTGTTTTTTAAAGATTAGAGAGGATGAGAGTGAGGTGAGTGTATTAGGAAGTTTGTTCCAGATTCTACCCACAACATTGGTGAAGAGGGAATCGCCTGCTTTGTTATTAGAAGGGTTGCTGGCAATAAGAAGTTTATTAGCTGAGCGTAGTGTTGAAAGATTTTTATAAGGGGAGATAAGATTAGTAAGGATGGGAGTATTAGAAGGATGGTGCAGGATTTTTTGTGCAATCACAAGTTGATTGTATTGTAGTTGGTTTTGTAGTTCTAACCATCTGAGTTGTTTAAGGTTAAGGCAGTGATGAGTTCTGTATGGAGAGCCAGTGGCAAATCTGGTTATGTTATTGTAGCTGGTTTCAAGTTTGGTGAGATTATGCTTTGATAGATTGGTGTAAATGGGAGAAGCCTACAAAAGGGTGGAAGTAAGGTGAGTCTGGGCTATGGATTTCTTAGCTAGAGGTGTAAGGAAGGGTTTTATTCTATACAGGGAGCCTAATTTTTTATTAACAGTTTTTATAATATTATTAACATGGGCATCGAAGGTGAGGTTATGGTCGATAGATATGACAAGTAGTTGGGCAGTAGAATTGGGGGAAATGCAGGTTCCATTGTCAGAGGTAATAGTGAAGTGGAACTGAAGAGATTTTATGGTGGGAGTAAAGAGTAGTAGCTTAGTTTTCTTAGGGTTAAGAAGAAGGCAGCGTTGTGTGAACCAGTTTTCAACTGTGTTAAATACATTTTGTGTAAGGGTGTGGAGAGAGGAAGAAGACTTGGCAGTACAGATAAGAGTAGAGTCATCAGCGTATTGTATACAGGTGGATTGTGGAAAAACAGTATGGAGATCATTAATAAAGATGGAGAAAAGAAGAGGGTCTAGGATAGAACCTTGAGGAACTCCAGTGCTTACTGGGAGGTATGTGGATAGATTATTATCCCAGAGTACTGCTTGTTGTCTGTTTTCCAGATAAAATTTGAACCAAAGGATTGCTTGTGGGTCAAGAGATTGGGCTTTTAGCACATTGATAAGTAGGTTATGACTGACCATATCAAAGGCCTTGGAAAGGACAATAAATAGAGCAGCTGAGAGACAGTTATTGTTACGATTCCTATTTATGCAATCAGTAAAAGTTAAAAGGGCAGAAGTAGTGCTATGAAAGGGCCTAAATCCATGTTGGCAGTTAGCAAGCAAGTTGTTTTGGAGAAGGTGCTGGAGTAGCTGATGGTGAATACATTTTTCCATAATTTTGGCTAGTGGGGAGAGTAGAGCAATAGGACGGTAGTTGGAGATTTCAGTAGATTTACCTCCTTTGTGCAAAGGGATTATATGTGAGAATTTCCAAATAGAGGGGATGTAGGCTTCAGAGATGGATCTGTTTATCAGGATAGAAACAGGGTATGCTATGGCTTTGGCTCCAATTTGAAGGTATTCTGCTGGGAGGCAATCAGCAGAGGGAGTGCAGGGTTTGAGTTTTTGAAGGAGTTTGCAGATAAAGGAGATGGGAACAGGTTGCAGATAAAGGGAGGGAAAGGGACTATTTGTGTGTTGTGTAGGAGTGGGGGACATGGGAACTAGAGTTTGAGTTAATGTTTGAATAGTTTCAATGAAGTAATTGTTAAAGGCATTAGCTATTTGCAGAGGATTACTACTAGGAATAGAGCAGGGGGAAGGAGTTGTGGCATGTCCTGGTTTGAGAAGTTTATTAATGCCAGACCAGAATTTTTTAGGATTATTGGAGTGTGAATGTTGCAGGTGGGAGTAGTATTTTTTTTTGTCTGAGATTATATCCTTTTTGACAGCATTTCTTAGTTGCTTAAAGTATAGATGATCTACAGAGCTTTTAGAGGTTCTCCATCTTGCCCATATTTTATTTCGTCAGAGAAACATTTTTCTTTGGTCTGTTTTGTGAGCCATGGGGCTATTTTTGTCCTGATTCTGGAGGAGCGGAAAGGAGCATGGTTATTTAGAATATGAAGGAAAGTAGAATTGAAGTAAGAGATTGCTTCATCTAGATTAAGTAGTTTCAGAGATGACCAGTTACATGCATTTAGTTCATTAATAAAGTTCTCAGCATGGAAATGTTTTTTAGAATGATAGGTGACAAAATTGTCCTTTTTTGGGCTATATTTCTTTTGTTTAGTGATAAAGGTTAGAATGTGATCACTAATGTCGTCCGGGAGAGATCCTACCTTATAGGTATCTGGGTGACTATTTATAAGGATCCAGTCAAGAGTAGATTCTTTGCTACTTGGTTTGTGGATTCTAGTGGGGAAGTTTATTATTTGATTGAAACCAAATAGATTAATATGGGTGTTAGGGGTGGGGAATTACATAAGGTCCAGTCTATATTAAAATCGCCTAGGACAATTGTTTCTTGTGGTAAGTGGGTAAAAAGGCTATTGAGAATGTTTTCTAGGGTGCTAATATTACTTCCTGGAGGGATGTAAGAGCAGATAATATAGATTGCTTTAGAGCTATTCAATTGGAGTTTGATAGTAAGGGTCTCAGCATTGGTATTTGAGGGGAGTGATACATCATATAGTGAAACCAGAAGATCAGATTTGAACAAGATAGCTACACCGCCACCTTTTTTTGATGTACGGTCATGTCTTAGTATATTATATCCAGGAGGGGTTATTTCTAGGTCATGAGTGGAAGGTTTTAGCCAAGTTTCAGTAAGGCAAATGATATCAAATGGATAAACCTGAAGGAGAGCATGCAGTTGACTAATGTTGTTGTTAATGCTACGAATGTTAAGATGTGCTATACTGAGAGAGTTCTGAATTATGAAAGAAGAGGTAGAATTATTAAATGATGGATTCTGTAGATTGGTATTTGGTAAGGGTGGACCAGGATTGGGATGAATATCTCCACCTGTTAAAATGTTTATAGTTTGAATGGATGAAATCTTTAAGTATTTATAGTACTTGGGTGGGGATAGCTTATTGGGGAGGTAAGAAACATGGGTGTTCCTATGGAACTTGGGAAGCAAATAGGCCGAAGTAGAGGTAATGTTGCTATGAGAAAGGCTGAGGGGATGTGCGATGGCGAGTGTTTGTAGATAGGTCACATTGAGCTTTAGAGTGTAGTGTTCGTATGCAGTGAGAGAGTGGGTTAAGGATAGAAGGAGAAATAAGGAAGAGGAGACAAGAAAGTTTTTCAGGGAAGGTTTGAGAGAATGGGCCATTAGGGGAGTGGAATAGAGAGGTTATATACAGGAGATAGGAAGCTGAAAGTGTGGATCAAAGGTAGGGAAAGATATATGTTAAGGTTTTAGAAAGATAGTCAGAAAAAGGGAGAGGGGAGTAGAAGATAAATAAATAGGTGTAAAATAAGTGATTATAGATACTGATTATGTGTAGAGGTAGGTAAGGAGTAAGCTAAGGAGGGAAGTCAAGAGGCATAGTTGTAGTAAAAGAGGTGGAGTAGAGAAGAGCAGGAAGGGGAGGAGTTGAGAATTATATGTTGAGGCTGATTGGGTAGGTAGGAAAGTGGGTGTAACTTGTTAGGTATAAGTGTAACAGCACTGGGGTGGGTGGGAATTGGGGGTAGGGTAGGGGAGCGGAGTGAGCCCGTAGGGCGAACGGAGCAGGAAACAGCAAGTAGAGAGGGAGACAATCAGTGAGCAGAGCAGCCCAGTTAGAGAAGGTAAGCAGGTGAGTAGCGTCCAGTTGAGCAGGTATAGGTCAAGACAAAGGCAAAGAAGAGGAAAAATATATACCTTACTAGTCTGCTAAGGGTAGAAGGTGATAGGAGTGCAGGTTAGGGGCAGAGAGTGGGAGTTTAGGGAATAGTTGGGGAACAGAGCAAGGGAGGATAAAAATAGGAAAGAGTAGTGTAAAGAGCTAAGCTAGTACGAATGGAAGGAGGGTAAGGATTAGGCCTGGGTAGACTGACACCTAGAGTTCAGAGGTGGTATTACAACAGGTGTCTAAGGGCAGAAAAAAAATAACTCTAGTTGGGAAGGGTAAGGTAGGCAGTATGGGAAGGAAGATCTTAGAAAATACTGGTCTTAGAGAGGAGTCTGGCTGCTAGTATTCCTGACACAGAGGCCAAAAAATAATTTAGTACACTTATAAAAAACAGAGTTGAGAATAGCTATCAGCAAGGTCAAGTGGTAAGACGTACTTTGTAAAATGCTGCTAAAGCAGTAGTAAAGTATTGGGACAGCACAAAAAGTAGATCCAAATTGGCAAAGCTTGAAGTAGATGAGGGTATCCTTAATAGCCAGGGAGTTCCTCAGTTCAGGGTAGTGGATAGAGAGCTAGGAGGGTAGGAAGGTAAGGAGAGAGGGTGTTAATATAATGAGGCAAATAACAAGTAGCTCTAGTATGCAATAAGAGTAGATATTTCAACTGTTTAGGATAAGGAAAAGTACTACCAAACAACTAATATAATCATTAGAATAATACTAATAATCAACTGTGAACATAAAAACGCCTGTACTACTAAGGCTAAGTTAAAAGCATTTAGACTGTCAGTAAAACAATCTCTAACATTGAAATATCACACAGGTACAGGCCTAGAATATAATAAAATAAGAAGCTTAACAGTGGATATCAATATAAAGCAGTTTGCAATGGGTAATATGTTCCAAAAGTTATAACAACAAACGTTAGCAATGGAGCCATTAACAGGTTACAAATGTCAAGAAAAAGAAAAATCTCAAACCGCAGGTTATATAAGGTGAGATGCTAGGGCTAGGCAGGTTCCCAAAAGCTCATAGCAGCCACTTGGTATATTAATAGTAAGTACCACAGAGGGTAGGCAAGATACCGCTTAACAGTAATGATTCACACTCCAAAGAACTGCGCAACAACAGTCCATGTGGGAGATGCTATGAACCAAGTAGATGCTAACGCTTTCCAAAACCTCATAGTCCAGGACCTAAATTAGATTCAAATTGTTTCCTACACAGGTTGTACTAAGAACACATAGCCTTGTAAGACAACGAACAAAACATGTGGCCGCCAGAGTTTTTAAAGTCTCAGAGTCATTAAAGTGATTGAATTGAATTGTTTCCTACACAGGTTGTACTAAAAACACATTCCTTATAGGACCATGAACAAAAACATGTGGTCGCTAGCGTTTCTAAAGTCTTGGCGTCGCTAGTGTTTATAAAAACCTCAATTTCCAGGACATTACATTAAACGTGATTGTATTCAACACAGGTTGTACTAAAATACACATTCCTTGGGAGGGAACGAATAAAAAAAAAACAAGTAGTCGCTAGCGTTTCTAAAATCCTTAAGCTAGGACAACAAAATCACCTTAAAGTATATTCCAGACAAGGCGTACAGGAAACACAAAGCGAGCCATTGCTAGCGTATATGCAGTCTAATTCAGCAACGAGACAGAATAAACACAATGTACTACTATACAACTTTACAAAGAGCAGTCATTTATAAATGCAAAACACAATTAGCGGATTCTGCCATTACAAAGTCCTTATCCTAGTTGTGCAAGGAGGAATTAGCAAAAGTAATAAAATCCAGTAGTGATAACATCGAACGACAGTACATGCAGTAAGCAAGATAACGCTGACAATAAATGGTACTTACAGTTCAGATGGTGGGTCTGGATCAGGAGCACACAGCAGCCAAGTAGAAGAGCAAGTAGTAAAGGAAACTTATATAAATAAAAAAAACTTACTTCATGCAGGAGGGCAAGCCTCTTGCAACTGTAGCAAAATTTTCATTCTTCACTCTGTTTTAAAAGTGATCTTTTTTTTTTTCCGAAAAAAATCTTTTTATTGATGTTTTACAAATGTTTCCATTAAAAAAAATCATATAATACTGAAATTTATGTCATAGATACACAATAAAAAAGTAATGATGCTGTTGTATAACAATAATGATACTAACATAAGTATCTTATAACATCAGCTCAATATATACTGAAAAATATAAGAAGCCAATCAAGAGTATCTTCTGTATCATTTCTTACTTGATAGATTTTAGCCAGAGTATCCATGAGTATGTAACATGTAAATAACATATATTGCAACAGCTATTCCATAAACTGAATAGTAATGAATATAAGATGTGATGAAAGGAACAGAAAAAGCATTAACTTATTTACACTATGTATAATTAGATGGCACTCCTAGTAAGGAAACGTTTTCCATCAGGTATATGTAATTGAAAAAGGGACTAAGGAGGAGAGAAAAAATGCCTTTGTTTGTGGACTTCACGATAAGTAGTAATAGATGTTAGGTAGTATTCAAGAGATACATATGTGGCGGAGAACTAATTGCTATCCTGTTATTATTTAGTGGTTCAGGAGCAAGAGTAGGACTAAGGTGCAGCCTTAGTCTTTTAAGTCTAGTAAAGTCTCCCAATAATTTTGAAAGTACTCCTTTTTTCGTGGAAGTGTTAGCTAATGTATGGGAGGATATGAATTTCATAGCAAGTTTTTGAAAATCTTCCCATGAGATTGCAGTTTTATCTAACCAGTTTTTTGCAAAGTAGTATTTAATGAGGGCTCACATTATAATGGTAGAATGTTTAAGGATTCTAGGAAGGTTTTCTGGAATGATATGCAGGATAGCTGTTTCCCATGAAAGGGTAGATTTTTTATATCCTATTTTTTCCAATTTGACTCTTAGGAAGCACCATAACTTGTGTAACTTCTTGCAAATCCAGAATAAGTGTAGAATATCAGCTTTTTCATTTGGTCAGTAGGGGCAGATGGATGAATATTTGGAGTTAAAGTTATAAAGTTACTTGGGATAGATGGAGTGTAGTATGTGTTATTGTTAATCATGATCTGAGTGTAGATTACACGTTTGAAAGGGGTTAGTTTGAGCATATTATTTATAGATAGTCTTTTATCTTCATAGGATAATGCT
Source organism: Protopterus annectens (assembly GCF_019279795.1). Classification (NCBI taxonomy): domain Eukaryota; kingdom Metazoa; phylum Chordata; order Ceratodontiformes; family Protopteridae; genus Protopterus; species Protopterus annectens. Next base: position 747,258,398 of record NC_056744.1, read on the forward strand.
TGGCTTTTCTCTTGCCAGTTGGTTGAGCAAAGAAGGGTGCTTTGTGGTTTTGTAGCTGCAATTAATTTGTACGTCTTGGACACCATTTTATTCTTGAAGGTTAGTGTTTTAAGAATTGTGTTCATCAATTTTGTCTGAGGGAAATTTGGTTTTCAAGTGGATTATGAGAGGTCTAAGGATAATATCATATTTCTTTGTGACCCCAAACTTCTCCCTTAAATCTTTTATATTGCAATTAGTTATTTTGTATAGTTCCCAGACCGTGATGTCTTTAATTAGAGGAAATTTTGCTAAGTGTATTGGTTGGTTATTAATTATTAGATTGGGATTTAAGTGTATGGCTTGTAGGAAATCAACAGTGTTAAGTAGCTGAATTGATTTAAACATGTTTTGAAAAGTATGAATCATATGTTTGACTAGGGGGTGTAGTGTGGTTGTAGAGGAGTTTTTAAGGTTTAAAAAGGGGAGGGAGTTCGGATTAATATTATGAGCTGTAATTAGTTTGAACCAAATTTTGATCCATTGAGGGGCCCAACATTACAGATTGGGATCGTAATTGGCTATTTGAATCATTCTACCTGAGCTTATAATACTATATTAAAGATTGAAACAGGCAAGCCTAGGCCTTCCTTGTTAAAAGTGATCCTGCACACATAGATGTTGGCAGAGCAAAACTGAAGAAAGCATTGTCACTATTATGAAATTTAACCATATATATATATATATATATATATATATATATATATATATATAATTTATTCATTTTTATTTTTTTATTTATTTGGTGGACTGCAGGCTCATCACTCAGTTTCTAATTCCTACCCACAAGTGTTCTATTCATTCCTCTGTCTGAGTAAAACATCTCCAGATCATTCATTCACTGCTGGAAGTACATTTTGGGTTTTATGGAGTTGGCCAGTCTGCCGATCCTGTGGTCTTTTCTATCTCCACTCCCTAGCCAGCCTTGAGAGGTCCACTGTAGCTGCCTTTGGGGGGGGGGGTGATTGCTTATGTCAGCAAATGTGAAACCTCTCAACCAAGCAACACATTTGCTTGCAGCATGGACACTCTTGCCTCTTTGTGCTGCAGAGATATGCCTGGATTTTTGTAGGGGTTGCCAATGCAGTTATCCAATGCAACCCACCCAGGGGTGGGTGAGGTGGCGCTGGTTGGTAACATACAGCTTTTCCCATCAAGCTCTTTCAGTATCCCTGCTCCTAGTCAAAAGCAGGTCATCTGGGGTATTGTCTAAGCTTAGTCCAGCTGCACTCCAGAGCAGTCTTTGTGGTGAGTACTGCTAGACTTTTGGTGGTGATGATGATGATGGAAGGGAATACAGAGAAACACTGACAGAGAGGCATTAGTTAAAAGTACGATGTATAAGGGTCTGAAAATGCCGAATTTATGGTGAACAGACTTAGAAGAAAAAAAGAAACTAATATTTACAAGCATCCTTAATCTGACAGAAACTTTTATTTTGTAAATTGGAGGTAAGTAAATGAAACTGTTGAGTAAGGCAGTGGAGAGTTTATCCAACATGTTGAAGAGCCAGGTAGAAATGACATATATTAGACCATTGTATTTAAGATGACAGATGAACTTACATCAATGCATGGGAAATTACAAATTTACTCCTGAGTTGGTGCCCATGTCCCTTCTGGACAGAGGTAGTCTGTAAAAATTGTCAAACTCCCACTTGCTGACCATAACATTTTTCTCCTGGGGATAGACAATTTGGTAAAATCTGGGTAAAACTGGTTAGGCTTGTAAGGGCTCCTGAGCCGTTAGCCTAGTAATCTCCTATGAACCTAGAAACCTATGAGTTGATGCAGTCGAGATGTGGGATCTGTGCAGGAAAAATACACATACTGGAAATATTAGGAATACTGTAGTTTTTGCAAAATTGTGATTATTGGAGAATTATGTGAAACCATAGAGGTCAGTTCAACAGAAGTTAAAAAACTGGGATAAGGTTAAATAGGTGAAGCAACTCCATGCGTTTGTCAGAAATGCTGTGCATGACAATATGAAGGAAGAGTGCTGAAGGAAAAGGAACAACAGGAAGAGGAGTATTTGGAAGGAAGGAATAAAGAGTACTGAAGGAAAAGGAACAACAGGAAGAGGAGTATTTGGAAGGAAGGAAGAGTACTGAAGGAAAAGGAACAACAGGAAGAGGAGTATTTTGAAGGAAGGAAGAGTGCTGAAGGAAAAGGAACAACAGGAAGTGGTGTATTTGGAAGGAAGGAAGAATACTGAAGGAAAGGGAACAATAGGAAGAGGAGTATTTGGAAGGAAGGAAGAGTGCTAAAGGAAAAGGAAAAAGAACAACAGGAACAGGAGTATTGGAGGGAAGGAAGAGTGCTAAAGGAAAAGGAAAAAGAACAACAGGAAGAGGAGTATTTGGAAGGAAGGAAGAGTGCTGAAGGAAACAGAACAACAGGAAGAGGAGTATTTGGAAGTAAAGCTGTGTCAGGAAAGTGTAGATAAAAACAATTATATTTACAGACTAGGAATGTAAATGACGTCAGTACAAACAGGTATGTAGAAGTACATCAGAAGGCAATGCAGAGGCAAGTAGTTAGTTTAGAAGGACAAAGGGCATGTCTGATTTAAGATGGGTATGAATAATATGAAGCCTTTTTTCTATATTAGATAAGGTGAAGACTGTTACTGCAGCACTAGCTGACGTTGGATAACTTGTATGAAGGAAAAGCTGAATCAAACAGAAGATCTAAATTAATTATATGTATCCCTGGTCACAAGTGAAAAGGGCAAGGTTACAACTTTGTTGGGGGTGGGGTGATCTGCTTTGAACAGTGGATGTTGAAATGATACCATATTTGTGAAGCAGACAGATAAGGAGTAACTAAAACCAATGATGAATAATAAAAGAGAGGGGCCATATGCCCTGTTACCTACATCTTTTATTTTGTGGCTCCTTTGCTGACTGTTGTCCCTTAGTCTCTTCCTCTTTAACAAGTATATTTGGTAAATACTAACCACTATATCTACACCTATATATATAAATCTTTGTCTGTCAGCCTATCTATCTACCTATCTATTTGTAATATTAATGTTAGTAATTTATGCCTAGGATTCAGAACCATTGGATGCATTGTGGTCTTCAATTGAGTATGATGAACAGTCACATGCAGGGTGTGTCGGCAATTCATAGACACACTGAGCATGAGCAGGGGAGGGGTGGCAGAGCAACAGAGTACAACTTGTAACAACAGTTTGCAAGTGACAACTTTCTCCAATGACAGCAGAACAGTTTATGCTAATAAATTAGTTATGAGCAACATTATTTTAACAAAAGACAGACCAGTAGCTGGCTTATATAGCAACTGATGCCCATTCCCAATATAATGTTTTAATCCTCCTTGGCTCTTTAAATAAAGAGAAAAAAAATGACTTTGTCTTGCCCAGTAGAAAAACTGTTTTTATTTGTACTGGTCAGCTTTCTACAGCAGATCAAAACACACGAACACAACTCTTTGAGAAAGGGAGTTGTCCCGAAAGCTTTGTGTTTGATAAAGGTGTTCTGCTTTTACTCAACTGTGTTCGTGTGTTTTGATCTTCAGTAAACTTGTCAGCAGCTTTCTACAGCAGCCAGATCCATGCCTGAAGCTCTTCACTGAAGAGCAAAAAAGAAAAAAACAACACCTTTGTTTAAACTCTGTCAAGCCGATATCAGCTTGCTATACAAAGTGCCTTTCTGTACTTGTATTTCCATTCAGGTACAGAAAAAAAAAGAATACAGGTCATAGGTTCATAGGTTGATACTAGGCTATCTGCCCTAGGGCATTTACAAGCCTAGCCAGAGTGTGTTTGACTTTCGCCACCCTTCTTAGATTAGTTGACTGTGCCTCTGTATAGTAGGTCACAGAAGATAGCCCATTTAAGGTTACTTTACCATGCCTCTGTCTAGCAGTGACACAGAAGAGATCCCAGGGGTAAATTTACAATCTCCCATCCAAACGTCAAGATTCTTCTTGAAGGTCAGACTCACAAACTCTCAGTTGTACCCTTCAGTATTTTGCAACAGGGGCAGCTGCCCCCTTTACCACACCCTTGTTATTCTACTGACAAGAGACTTGGTGTATGCAGATATTGAAAAGCAATATGGCAGAGTGATTCAAAAATGTATAAAATCAGCAAGTAGAACCACCACTGCCAGTGAATTTGACAACCATAAAATTCTGAGGTTACCGCAAGGCAATAGCAATACAATATTAGGGGCAGCAGCAGCTTTAGCAAATATGTATATGCAATGGGCTCTGATTGCCACTAGTAGCTCTGATTTTGCACACTATCACCTATGGGAGGAACTGTGTCATCCACATTCACTTAACATTTCATGGCCTTCATGATACTAACATTATTGACTGCTGCCATGTGGATAGAATCACCATGCAGGAGCTGTTTGATATGTGTCTCCATCATCTGTAGATAAATGAGAGTCATTGTGTATCTAATCTACTGGATAATAAGGTAGGTGTGGTTTTGAGAATAATATCTACAGGGACCTTTCAGTGACCTGTGGGGGACAAAGTGAAAGTTTCCCAGGCACCTGCCTCAAGGATATTCCACCAGTCCTTTAATGCTATGCAACAGCTTAGCGGCAAGAACACGAGCTATCCAAATGTCTCAGAGGAGTCATTCAACACCATGAAAGAATTTTATGATATAGCTCATTTCCTTGAGGTATTTGTGGGCATAGACTGCACCCACAATGAAAAAAAGTCCCCATCTGTTGAGCTGGGAAGAAAGTGTACATGAGCCATAAAATTTACTACTCCATTAACTGTCAGGTAATCATAATACATAGAGAAAATCTAGACTCTGTTTGTATGCTACACAGGAAGTACCCATGACTCTCACTCATGGCACGTGTGATTTGTAACAACAGTTTTTGTGGGAAAACTTTGCTCAGTGGCAATTTATTAGTGATGCTGGATATGCCCTGGAGCCATTGTTGATGACATTAATCAGAAACACACACACACACACACACACACACACACACACACACACACACACACACACACACACACACACAATGTGACAGATAAAGGCTACAACTCTGCCATGTCACAAACTAGAGTCGATACTGAGCTTGTGTTTGAGTTACTAAATGTCCATTTATACCGTCTAGATGTACCTAGTGGTGCCCTTCAGGATGACTCTGGCACATACACAAACAAAAGAACATCTTGCACTTTGCAGGTACCTTAATCTTTATGGGTATCCGCTGGGTTTCATGACCTTTTGTTTCTGAAGTATAGCCAAACTATCCACTTGTGCTGTGCTGACAAGGTCATTTAAAATGCCAAAACATGCTTGTCCACAGCTAGTGGGATTTGGCTTTATTGGCCTGAATGTAACCAAAAAGACTTAACAGAAAATAAAAAACTCATGGACATTCAGAAGCCATGTAGCTGAAACACTTTATGTCCTTAAGGGGTCATTTGCATATATATCACATGGGACTTCATTAAAGGAAGTTTAAGGCATCAAACAGTGAAAAGTCTAGCTTGGCTGGATTTTCATTGCAGTTTTTACTGAATAGTTTGTCTGTTTGACCTTTTGGTTTGTATGCACATACACACATACACACACACACACGCGCACACACACACACACACACACATATATAATATATATATATATATATATATATATATACATATACAGATGATATATAGCTATAGCTATAGATATACACACACAATACAAAATAAAAGTGAGTAGCTTAGACAATTACAAACTTAAATAAATGAGAGTTACTGAGACCTTCAATCATATTTATTCAATCCTGGGACATATGTAGCATCCAAGTTAACTATCCAATTAAATTATTTTTTATTCAAAGTTTTCAACCCTAAAAGGACATCTGCTAGAGCTGCCACAAAGTTGTCTGTTATCTACTTCAGTGCAGAATAGAACTCACTGCAGCAAGAATCAGATCCACCATAAACCTAGTGCTGTTTGAAACATTATAGAAAATCTTCAAAAAAACTAACCCTGCATTTCTTGCAGCATCACCTACTACCCATACTTGTGCAAAGGACACTGAATATTGTATTAGAAATTTACTCAGCACAGTGCCTGATTTTCCTGTCAAATATCTCCCATTGTAAATAACTAGAAACAATTGCAAATAGCATCTGTTGATAACACTTTCTAAACTTTTGATATGTAATTTACCCAATGTGTTTTTGCACCTTTCCATATTAATCACATTGCTCATTTTCTTACACTATGAGCTCACTGTGTTACTATTATAAGAGTTACTAATTCACATTGTTCAATGTTAATATTATTAATTAAATAATCCTTTGTATCATGCGTATAATTGCTAATGCATTAATTTGGCATATTAAGAGTTATATCTGGATTTTCATTTATTTCTGTGTTGTTATCATCTTGTAATTTCATAAGCAATCTCTGTCTTATCCCTTCTGAAAATGTCTTCTTCCAGTTGAGTTAACCCAATCAATAAAATAAAATACATAGGGCAGGATTCACGAAGGCTTGCACAGAGTGTAAGAGACGTGCAACACTCCATGCAAGCCTCGCGATCCAGGAACAGCCCTAAACTCCGTGTAAGAGACCAGCTAAAACGTCTCTTACACGGACTGGGCGTGGACATGCTAAATACCTCACTTACATTTGAAAGGTATGCAAATGAGGTATATTAGCGATCCACGAAGCAGAAACCAGTCCGTGTAGGAGACGTTTTAGCTGCAGAAATGTACTCAGTTGACAACTGAGTACATTTCTGCAAAATCCACAACGGAGCGATGTCAGAAGGTGGCATATGATTCAGGCAGCATGCCAATGGCCAAATATGTGGCCATTGGCAAGATAACCCGATGCAAAAATATTAAAAATATTTTTTTTTCGGCAATCGCCGATGTTTAAACCCAGCGCAGCCCCGCGCAAACGGGCTGCGCTGTATAAAAACATAAAAAAGAAGGTTATAAACCCACAAATGTGGGTTTCATGCAATACATGGAATGACAATGCAGGGACCAGCAGACCAAAACCAACATGGCCACCGTGTAGTGGTTGCTAACGGGGGAAGCTGAGTCTAAGACATGTAACTAAGCATTAGTAGGCAATCTCATGTAAATGAGGGTTAGGATACTGAATCCCACAGTCACATAGCAAATGAGCACGGCCTGAGTAGTGTAAGAGATACAAAAGGGGGAGGAATAGAGTAGGAGATAGGTGACATCACTGGGGGGAATGGTAGAAAGAAACGCAGTTCATTGGAGGCCAGTGTAACATGACAGATGACAGGCACAGATCATGGAAAGAGGTGTGCCACTAGATAATTCATGGAAAGACAAGAAATGGAAGGTGTACACTGTTACCTACACCAAAGTTTCTTGCTGGCCATGCATGCGCACGTGTGTGCGCAATGAACCGCGAGTAAGGCAGTGTGCACGCGTGTAAGGCAGTGTGAGCATGTGGGAGCGTGTTGGGAGATGTTTAACACTGTTTGCGCGGGTGTGCGCGCGTGTAAGACAGTCTGAGTATGTTGGAGGCTGTTGGCAGACGTGTAACACTGTTTGCGCGGGTGTACGCGCGTTTAAACCTGAATAAGTAGATCCTTAACCGTGTAAGCATGTGTGCGCACGTGTAAGCCACTGTGAGCGTGTTTCAGATAGTATGCAAGTTGTTCCCCCCTGAGGAAACAGAGAGGAAAAAGGAAGCAACAGAATTAATAGGAAGCTAGCAGGGATAACTGCTGAAGCTAGCAGGTGAAAATAATTAGAAGCAGGCAATTACACAGGCAGAATAGTAGCCCAGCCCAGCACTTAAAACTCTGCAAACAGTAGTGCAGGATGTTTTCATTAAGAGACACTGCAAGACAGGAGTAAGCTAATAGAAGTGAAAACTGAAAAAGCTGAACTCAGAGCAGAAATGCTAGGGGCTGCCATAGCTGTCATAATGAGACATAGGCGACTTGCTGAGGGTGGTGACAATGCAGATGGTGCCAGACAACCCACAGTGAGGAGACAGAGAAGAGTGTACAGGCCCAGGGTCACCTACCACGGGTTACATGAGCTGGAGATAGTAGAGTGCTATAGAGTGGACAGAGAGCTCCTGCAGCAGATTGTTGAGCTGTGCAGGCCATGCCTCACACACAGAACCAACAGAGGGGAACCCATCCCAGTGGAAACCAAGGTATGTGTTGGCCTAAGAATACTAGCAACAGGTACCTTCCAGAGACCAACTGGCGATATGATGGTGGTATCACAGGCATCAGCCTCCAGGGTACTACACCAGTTCCTGGATGCCATGTCAGCACATGTCGGTGATCATGTATATTTCCCCAATGCCCGTGAGGTATTGGCCAGCAATATGCGTCTCTTCCAGCAAATAGCGGAATACCCTGAGGTACTGGGTGCTATAGACTGCACGCACATACGCATCAAAGCACCAGCAGGAGAGCGGGGTAGGGCTTACATAAACCGCAAGGGCTTCCCCTCCATCAACTGCCAGGTCGTGTGTGATGCCCAGGGCATAATAATGAATGTGTGTGCTGGCTGCCCTGGGAGTTACCACGATTCCCACATCTGGCATTTGACGCAGCTGTACCAGACATTTGCCAATGTGGACATCCTACACGGACACCTAGTGGGGGATGCAGGTTATGCACTGGAGCCGTGGCTGATGACACCCATCAGAAACGCACACACACCTGAACAGGAACGCCATAATGAGGCACACGCACAAACACGTAATGTGATAGAGCGTGTGTTTGGGCTGCTCAAGTCACGGTTCCGGTGTCTGGACACATCTGGTGGAGCCTTGCAGTACACACCAACTACATGTACCCAAATTGTCATGGTATGTGCTATGCTACATAATATGATCTTGCGAAAACAGCTGCAGCGGGACCAGCATAGGGCCGGGCCAAACAGCCCCCCACCATTGCCAAGGCCATCACAGGCAGAGCGTGACTCGGAGGAGGAACAACCTGAGCCTGCCCCAGTAGGCAGAAGGAGGCGTGCCCAGTATGCCCTGGCCTTGGCAAAGAGGCAACGCATAGCACATACATTGGCAAAGTAGGAACCTTGGGAATGATACCCCTCTCTGACTCACTCATATAGTAACAGGGATGCCTAATGTGACACAACCTGCTCTCAAACATGTACAGGGAAGTGTAATATGCGCATCCGACAGAGGCAGCCCTGCTGCACCACCTGAGGCATGAATGCTATGTGTCAAGTAATGTAACACCAAGTACTATATGCACACCTGAGGACCCTGACTAACATCCTACCCTCACCAAGCATCATGCCACAACATGACAACGAGATGATCAAGTGCAACAATTGACTGAAGTATCGCAGTTAGTCAAAGGGGACCCAATCTGTGCCAGTCTGGGATGACATGCTGAGCATGACATGATGCACCACCTGCTAGGACTGGCGTGCACCTATCAGTGCAGGCCGTATGGATACTGGCAAAGGTTGTCACCCACAGTGTGCCCTGAATAGGTAAGGCTCAAAACACAAACCTATCTCCATAGGTACCAGAAGGGATAAGAATAAGATAAGGGATAAGTTGAAACAGCAAGATGCATGCAGTCTAAACTCACCCAGTATGGAGAATGTTGATAACTGTGCTGTAACAGAAAACTGAGGCAAGGCTCACAACAACACCCTAACACTACCAGGTTACACCTCATACTGTGCTGTACAGCCTCAAAACTTGGAACAAGCTACAAAGGAGGGTGACTAGCAAGAATTGTCAAGGATAACCACCCCCATGTCGGTACCACAACAAAAAGCAGCATGGACTAGCCATGCTCAAGTAACAGTGGCTAGAACTGCCCCCCAGTTTATAGCCTGCTACAGACTACTGTCCCAACACCAGGAACTGCATCCGGCCTATGCTGGAATACATGAATATATCAAGTCCTCCAACCCACATTATATTGGGTGACTGCAAATACCCAGACATAGACTGGGAGCATTATACTAGCTCCAACAGTGTCAGACAAAGGTTCATAGAATCCACAAACCAAAAGGCCCAAGAACAACGTACCACTCCCACAAGAGGGGTAAGCATACCGGATGTGATAATCAGCAACATGGGTACTGGATGTCAAGATGAGAAGTGTATTGCTCACTGGTAAAACCAGACCATAGAGTAATCACACTGGATATACAAATCCTGACCACAGTCCCTGGCCGGGAAACCACAGTGGAAAACATGTGTTAAGCAATATCTGCACTCCTCCAAACTGATGTGGAATCCATTAAAGGTCCCGTGCAGGTGCAAAATATGGGCCACACCTCAGAACCTGTAATACAGCCATTCCATGAACACTGCCAGGAATGCTTGGATTATGCAGTCCTAAATTAAAACAAGACACAGTGCCTAAATCTGGCATGGTGGACACCAGCCATAACCAAAACATGCAAGAGAATGAGGAAGCTACTACATGATAGAGCAAACATAAACAATGAAGTAATCACTGATCAGTAGTATGGCAATAAAATCTGTCCACACATGCAATCCACTAAGGCCAGCCACAACAAGTGGAATCTGTGAATCCTGAGGCAATGTCACACCTGCCCCAAGTACACAGACAACCCCCAATTCCACCCAAGAAATACAAAAATATGTGAGAGATGCAACCATCCATCCAAACTGGAGGCTGAGCTCCCTCAACTCAGTACTCCCAAAACAAGTCAGTAGGAGAAGGTAACCACACACACCACAAACACAGTCCCACATAGACCTATCACAACTGCAAACCAAACACATAAACACAGACAAACATTCCCGGAGGCACAAATTACAAACACAGCACACCAACAGAGGCCTCTAAAGCAGACACCCAATCAAACAGCCTCCAAACATAGCACATGCAACACATAGCACACAAAGCTGGTGTGCCAAACAGTCACAGGACAGAAGGAGAAACAACATGCCTGATACAGTTGTAATAGGGGACTCCATAGTCAGACACACTGCTGTCCTGCACACCAGACTGAACAAGGGAAAGGGTACAGTAAGCTGCCTGTAGGCTGCCACAATATGCCACATAACAGAAGTATGTAGGTCACTCCAAAGCAAGTAGAAATATGATGCAGTCATAGTCCATGCTGGTGTGAATGACCTGAGATGTACCGCCCTAGACTACATGAAAAGAGACATAGATGAGCTATCTGATTATGTAGTCCAGGCCGGTATGACACTCACCGTTCGCAGCATCCTACCCTTACCAAGAGTAATGCCACAGTACAAACACGGAATGATCAGTCATAGCAAGTGGCACACTTACTGGTGTTATTCCAAGGGGATGCAATGTCTGTCTGCTTGGGATGTCATGCTTGACAAGCCACGCAGCTGTCCTTGGGATGGCCTGCACCTGTTACCCCTGGGCGTCTGAATATTGGATAAGGCCTTTGCCACCTCCATAGAGCCTTTTGTAGGCAAGACTGAAAAGACTGACCCACCACCCTAAAAAACATAAGTGGGAAGAAACATAAGGGAAATGCTGACCAATGCCAGATGTGTACACCCCAATATGCATGCTCCCGAGGCCATCCCCAGAATGGAGAACATCGATGTCTGTGCAGTGACAGAAACCTGCTGCAAGCCTCCTGACAGCACACCAGCACTACCAGGTTATACCACGTATCATGTGTCATGGCCCCAAACCCTGGAACGAAACATAAATGGAGGGTGAGTATCCATAGTCAGCACAGACACCCATACATCCAGGTAACTGACAATGCACAAGGCATTGGAGTACACACATGTGCAACTAACTGTAGGCAAGACTGCTGTGCAGTCTGTAGCATGCTACAGACCGCACTCTCACACAATAACCCCACCCAGCCGTCCTGAAGACAATGGACAGTATGAATGTCCCACCAAATAACAAACAAGGTACCACAAATTACCACATAGGTGGTAAACCAGTATGTATAGAAAGAGTAACCAGGGACCTAGGGACACACGTGGACAGTAACCTGTTATGTGACACCCACATTGCCAATGTGGCTAGGAAGACTGTCTACATTTGACACCGTAGCAGGAAAGGAGTCACATCTACGGCAACAGAGGTCATTGTGCCCCTATACTTTTCTCCAATCACTCCCATAATCCAGTACAATGCCTCTTATGGGATGTACCTTACCTGACACCTGCAGCAGTTAGAAAGACCTCAAGGGTACCTCACCAATAGGATAAAGGGTCACAAATATATGTCATATGCTGCCTGGCTGTAGACACCCCAGCTGAATCCAGTCACATATGGCCTACACAGAGGCATTGCATGCCTGTTGTAGGAGGCCATGCCCAACACAGGAGTAATGGACATGCTCCACCCCAGAAAACACAAATCCATCGGAGCTGTGAGAGGGAGAGATGTCAACCTCAACAAATAATGAAATAGGATGTGCTGGTGGGACAGATACATAATCCAGAGGCTCCCCACACCCTGGACCAGAATCCCATTCCATGTTAGGCAGAGCCCCTCACTGACACTCTTCAACAGGAATCTTGCCAAGTGGATGGATGATTGTAGAGTTACACTGGGGGTCTTCACTGTGTCATGTCCAGACAGAGGCACAGCCAAGCAAAACATAAATGGCCATAATATGCACATAGCTCCCCCCTCTGG
>NC_056744.1:747271558-747361558 GCF_019279795.1 Protopterus annectens
GGCATAGGGTGGTGTATGACACGTGTGGGGGGGGTTACACAATTGACGGGGAACGGAGGTTTGGATATCCAGAGCCCATGAGCCCACAGATGGCAACAGTGGAACTGATATCCCCACCCATAGGCAGTTGCCACTGTTCCTTCACAGCCCAGGATGGGGCTGTGCTGGGGGCTGTGTAGGCGGGGCAATGGGCATGCCCGTTAGTTGCGCCACCCGTGCCTCGAGCTGGTGTAGGGGCTTAAGGACAGAGTCCCGAATCTCCCTACGCACCACAGTCCGGACGCTACGGAGGGTGAGTGGTGGATCTCCTCTGACCACACTTGCAGAGGGGGGGTGAGCCCCATCCCCTGCAGCGCTTCCACCCGCAGGTGGCACAGGGCCACCGGAGGAGGGTCCGGACTCGGCACTAGTGCCAGGTGCACTCGCCAGCTGAGGTGGGAGAGGTGGGTCCGCTGGAACCCGCCTTCCCTGTCGTTCTATGTTTTGCATTATGTCATGACAGTTTGGGTTAGTGACATATAATACCATTCACAATTAGTTGTAACATCATGCATTAGTATTCCCATTAACCAAACACCCAGATATTCACACCATTGAACAGCGTGCATAACACATGCATAATTTGAACAGAAATACACAGTCCAACAACATGTAGGGTTAATTGATGGCAACAGGCCATCAGGTGTGGATGTATGAACAGGGCAGATGCATCAACAGACATGCAAATATATATGACCCAACAGGACAAACGTCCAGGGGTGTTAATTGTGATTGCACATACCATTTTCATGTGGAATGGGTTATATGTAGTTATAGGTTGGGGTGAAGAAAGTAATATTAACACCTTCGAATAACAATACATATGCTGTACATTTCTAATAGCTGCAGTTATATACACACTACTGTTCTAACTACAGTTTCCTATATGTTAATTATTTCAACTTGGTGATAGGACTGTTAATGCAACATCAATATACATTTTATGGTTCTTCATACACATCCATATCTAGCTTTGTTCAGCTACATCTAGGCTACATTTGCTTTATATGGCTGTAGACAAGTGTGGATGTATGGTATATCAGACAAACATCCTATCTGCATATTGCAGACTGAGAGCAACATATCCTGATTTTGGGATACACATTCCAGATGCAGCAACACTTTGAACAGATTTAGCTGTTTGGTTTTGAATCTCACATGCATTTCATTCTGTCTTGACTGCAGTATACTTTATTCAGGGGTTATTACTACTGTATTTCTGGATTCATGGCACTTTCTCACACTCTCTCACTTGCTTTCATTTTACTATTCAGGATGGTACTTCTAGGCTTTATTGACATGTTTTAACAGTAGTTATTACAATCCTTTCCAGCAGTCTCACTTCTGTCATGTTTCAGTATTTCCACAGGGATATATTTCACACATGTGATTTATCATCTTCTGCAGCTATACTTTTCAGCCTGCTGCAGGTTGTGTACTATTTTCTTACAGGCAGGGCATTTTTATTTCAGGATATATGTCAGACAGTTTCATGTTTAGCTTACACTTACAGGCTGCAAACTATTGTGATCAAGCAATACTTGCATACACTTTCACACTGTTACTTGCAGATTTTATTCCTTACTGACTACACTGCACTCTTACGCTGACTGTCATACTTTGATATTTCTTTACAGTTACTGGTAGTGGATTACTGACCTGCCTGATGGCGCAACCACACCAGCCTATCGCCATAGGCTCTGCGGTTCGCAGAACGGACACCTGCAGCTGTAATATAAATGAAGTAATATTGGAATACACATCTCCATAATATCAGCTAGTTTAACTTTTTACATAGATAATTAAATGTTACTTACTCAGTGGTGGGGCGTTGGGTGTTTGCCGGGCCTCCTGGATCCAAAGGTTCAGTTGGTCCTGCTTGCGTCTCTTCAGGTCCGCATGGTGGTGACGGACCTGCTCACCTGTCCTTGGAATCCCTGTGGCACTGGTGAGTTCATGAGCCAACTGGTCCCACGCCTCAGCCCTGTATGGTCCCCAGAGGACCTGGCCCTGCATGAGTTGGGCCTCATGATTGTGGACTAGGAGCCAGGCCATGTACCTGGACTCCTCAACACCCCACCTCTGTGCTCGAAAGCGACTACCCTCTCCTACTCCTGACATTCTGCCTGCAGGTCTGTTCTACAATCGTTTATGCTGTGTATTCCCGCCTATGGGGCTTATATAGTCCGTTTTTCCCCGCACATATCTGTGATTGGCCATTTTGGAATTGTATCAACTTCAGTAAACCTGCATTGTCATGCTCTAGTTTGTATTCATTCCTATATATGAGCTATTATTGCATTTCTAGGTACTGCTGTCATGGCTTAGTGGTTCTGTACCTTGACTATGGTGTATAGTGTCCTGGGTTCGAACCTGACCACTGCTTTTTATTTTTCATGACTGTCTAGACATGCTGAGGGGTATGTCTGTGTAAAGGCAGTTTTGATACGGCTTGCTCAATGTTGCCCGTCGGTTAGCTTGTTTGCGCGGTGTGCAGCTTCGCGCAAACGGGGTATGCTGGTTTAAGCCTCATTTGGCTATCAGCACGCATATTACGCTCAGCTCAGTTAGGGGCACATAGCTTTAGCGTGTTAAACCACTGCTCAGCTACGGGCACTCATTTTGCACCAGTTAAACCACTGCTCACGTACGGGCAGATGCACTCACCCTGTTAAACTTTAGCTCAGCTATTTGCACATCTGGCATTTTTTATTCTTTTGTTCCCTCACATTTCTTCAATATAAATGGGCTATTTCATTACATTTTACATAAAATGTGGTTTTATGTGTACATATTTGTCAGGGACTTGTTTCGTGCTTATTTTGATAAAAATAAAAATTGGTGTTGTGGGGACTCGAACCATGAATGCCTGCTCTTCAGCCAACATCTCTACCGCTACGCTATTGCTTCTTGGCTTACTTTGCATATTTAGTTCTTATATGCTTTCCCACTGACTGCTAACTGTAGCTGCGCTACGGGCACGCCCGCGCAAATGAGTGCACTCACGGTTAAACATCTTTACAATTTAAAAAAAATATATAACATGTTCATTTATATTTCTTTTATGTTTATAGTCTGTAGGGGCATGTGTTGTGTTGTGTTTATTCATATTTCCGTGGACTCTGTTGTGGGTGTCTACTTTGGGCACTTTTACACTTCTAGGGGCGTGTCCGCTTGCAGGGCTCGGCCTACGGACACGCCCCCTACTGTCTTACACGGACCGTGTTAGACTTAGGTGTGATTCAGCATGCTCTCATGAATATGCAAAGCATGCTGACATCACTCCATTTAACTGCAGCCTCCGTGTAAGAGTTATGACTCTTACACGGAGGCTTCGTGAATCCTGGGGAATGTCTAACCAAAGTAGCATACGGGCATGTTTTTGATATGGAAAGCACTAACTGATACCCCATACATTCCATATTACATGTTTTGTGATATGGAATGCACAGGGTATCAGCTCATCAGTTTAAAGGAGCTGTGGAATACAAGAACTGATTCATTTACACAGTCAGGTGTTGTTTCTCCAACAGAACAAATTACATCACCATCAACTAATAAATGGTTGAGGCATTGGAGAGGATGCCATCATGCCTGTTGTAGCAGAGATACTACTAAAGGCACTTTGATGTTGATAATGGAACCCCAGAATGGCCCAAGAGTGATGAGACAACAGATAAAATTGGTAGGTAGTGTGTATTTAAAGTAAGAACCCCTAAGGGGCAGATCATTTAAGGTAATTTTTACAGCCCATACAATGAAAGCCTAGCACCTTTCTATTCATTGCATGATGCAGTGGAAAAGCTTGGATGGCACTTACTTCCCATAATTGTGTGTTGTTGGGAGGAACTTGAACTTTGTTGTAGATCATACTAAAGACTGACTCTCTCAGGAAAAAGTTGATTAAATTAGCATAGAAATATGATAAAGGAATGGATTGGGGATTTCTTTCTGGTAGATGTTTGGCACTCACAACATATCACCAAGGCAAAATCCACATACGTTGCTGCCCATGCAGGGTTAGCCAGCCATATAGACTATTTTCTAATGAGCAAACATTTGATTGAAGTTAGATATAACACCCACGCACTATTAGACGATAGCTGATTAACCTTGCATTGGGCAGGACAGCAATGGATGTTTAGCCCTTATTGGATGGATATTGATGCCCAAGTTTGTAGGTCGAAAGAGGAAATGCAGACTTACCTGCCGGAGACCGATTGCTGAGTACTGGGGATGATGGAATACTTATAATTATTTTATAATAAATCTTACAAAACACATTGCATATACAGCAGAAGTACAACATTAGATAAGATAGAGAAGGCGGAACAAGAACTGCGAACACTTTCACAACAGCACTCACACCAGTGGTGCACATCCTGAAAGGAGAAAATGTATAGAAACCCTTAAAATGAAAATATGTGCTCTGTTATATGTTATGCAGCACCAGAAATGGGAGCATATTAAAATAAAACATTGGGCCAGACAGTTACTAGTACAACACCTGAATTAACATAAGATTGCCCATGCAATTCTATCTTTGAACAATAAAGACATGTCCCAATACACTCAACACAAGGCATAAATGCCATCACGTCCGACTCATATAAAGCATTGTGCCAATCAGACACAGGCACAGGCACAATGGCTTTCCTTTAATGAGAACATAGTATATGTAGGACTAAAATTAACTCAAGTTGTCGATCTCCACAATCAGGTTCTTTGGCAGAGATCATTGCAGCAATTAGGGTTGTTAATACCAGTAAAGCAGAAGGGCTATGGTGGAATTTCCACTGATGTTTACAAAGGTTTATAGAATGAAATCACCCCTAGATTGTCTGTAATGTTAAATGAGAGTTTACTCAAGGGAGAGCTTCCCTAAGAAACAAGACTGGTGCTGTCATTACCTTTTCTAAACCATGTAAAGATCCTTTATCACCTTCAGATTACCATGTGGTCTCACTTCTGCAGGTGGAAGCCCAAATACTGGACAAAATTCTTGCCACTCAAATGGAATTTGTTTTAAAAAGAGTGGTGAATCAGACTCAACTGGGTTTTATTTCTAAGCTGCAGGTATACCTGAGCTTGTACAGCTGTTTTTTTTTTTTTGAGTGATATATAACAAATTTTCCAGTGTAGCCAAAGTGTTAGATCAGGCTTTATTCACTGATTTTTCAGAAAGCCTTTAAATGCTCTAAGCTGGGACTTTCTTTGGCACGTCTTCAACAAGTTTAGCTTTCCCTAAACTTGGGGAGGAGGTTGGCATAATGGTTAAAGTGTTCACCTTAAAGACACAAAGCACAGGGTTTGATGTTCCCCATAAAAGTCCTGACTAGGCTTAAAAAAAAACACTTGGGTCCTTAGCCAAGTAATCACCTTCAGACCTATGAGCTCATTTATTAATTGTTATAAACTTCTTTATACATTACCAGTGGCTCATGTCATAACACATTACCTACCTTCTGCACTCTTCTATCAACTATGGGGTACACGGTTGGGTGCCTGCTGTTCTCCCTCTTGTTTGTGATATCAATTGAAACAATGAGCCTTTACATAAAACAACACTTTTCACATTGGGATATACCCGTACTAGTGAAAGACCTTCTTTACAAATGATAGTACAATTTTTGTCCACACAGGTGCTTAAGAAGCATATTAGTTACCGTCTAAATGTCTGGCAACATACCAGAGTCACAACTCAATTGTGAAAACAGTCCTGTTCCCAATAAATGAAGCATGAACATTAACTGGAGTCTTACAAATCTAAGAATGAAAATTAACCATCATTTGCTGGGTTCACCCTCCCTCAGTTGTAAACTATTGATAAAACAAAGTCAGTAGCAATTAAAACATGGTCCTTGCAAAACCTGCCTTTGTTTCTGAAAACTGTGGTAGCTCAAATGGTGATAATTCCCATATATGTATACTTGCCAAGATGTATATCAAAATCAGTGTCTCAACCTCTCGCCCACTGTCTACAAAAAATATTTTTAATTATATTTGGGATAACAAACACCTCTGACTGGCTAGGAAATAATTATGGTGTACAAGTAGGGGCATTGGGGTTCCAAATATGCACAAGCAGCAGACCTCATCAAAATAGTGGAAACCTTATGGCTCCTAGCTGAGCTTTTTTTTTTTTATATGCACATTCTCAAAACTAAATTCAGCACTGCAGAAAGGAGAAAGAGATAGGTACTTAATTTTGTTGCCAGTAATAAAACCAAACCCCACTATCAACAGCTATTGGGAAAGAATGTAGATTAATGATGCAGTCAAAATCAAGAATAGCCCATTATGGTGTAAAGAGAGGATTGTAGGGGGTTCAAATTTTGGACTGATTTATACACAGAACTATGAACACATTATTATCTTTTCAGGAAAGTAAAAGAGGTCCCAAATCTGAAAGTATTAAGTAGTGACAGTACCTACAAATCAGCAGTATGGATAAAATGTTACTAAGTCAACTAATTTATTTAATTTTTATTTTAACATTTGTTTACTGGGGAAGTTCGATTTGGAACAAGTCAATTTTCAGTGGAGGCCCAGGGAGAAATGCTCCAGACGCATGTCTTTATAACATGGGAAAAAAAACAGAGAAAACCCACATGAATGCAGGGAGGACCATGCAGACTCCAAACAGAAGGCACCCCAGCTGAGTATCTAACCGGAAAAGCTGTTGCAGTGAGGTGACAATGCTACTACAGCACCACTGAGCCATCCGTATGTTGTCCATATGCACCATCCATTTATATGCGGGAACTAATGCTGGATAAGGATCAAGGCAGAGAAACCATACCAGATCCATCCATCCATCCAAAATCCCTTTTTCCCATTTTTTGCACATGAGGTCGGGGTGTCACTTAAACAGTGACAATTACCTACAGCCAAACTTTACACTGCCGGGTGGATGGCCCTGTCGTGTTAGTTGTTCCACATGTACAATCACTCAACCACTACCAGAACAAGGGACATAAATGTTCACTGACAGATAAATAAAACATAGTGGAGGAGTACGTTTATAACTCAGTGCTTTCCAAACCTCTGGAATACACTTCCCCATTGCATGCTAAGCTATATGTTTCACTATTGGCCTTAAAATATAACCTAGGTGACTTGATGGGTAAATGAACTTTTATGGTTCTTCAGGAGAATTGTGGTGTGGCCTGAGGGATGCTAATGGCAGGACATAAGTGGTCATGAGTCTAAATGGCCTTAGACTATCTACAAAATCAATAAAAACTATTATGCAGTTTAAGGATATGTTAATGTACCTTTAGCCCACGGAGGACAAAAATCACTGCCTAGTCTAGGGAAACACATATGCTGGTTACTTTTAACTTTTGATTAATTTAAGAGGAACTGGCATTTGGTATTTTATAAGCCAGTGATGAGTAGATTGACGACATGGACTATTTGACCTATACCAGAGACCCATGCTTAAAGTATTGGCCAGTGTGTGCCTGCCAGAAAGCCAAGCATCTTTGGGTCAATAAGCTAGTAGCCAGCCAGAGTCCAGTTGCACTGCTTGGTTTACCATGGAATAGCTCTGTTGAGTGAAAACTGGACACACAGCTATCAACCTTTCAAACATGAACTTAGAATTGCTACATTCAATGTAGGGTTCACTTACAGGATGCAGCTTGGAGTGGATGGCATGATAGTAAGGAGGAGGCTGGACATCCTATGTATCCAGGAGACAAGATGGAAGGACAGTGCAACAAAGCCACTTGACTTAGTATCTAGAGTAGTCTGCTTAGAAGGGTGGCAGACTAGAAATGTGGGAATTCTGGTGGCAAAAATGCTTCAGAAGACAATGAGGGATGTCATCAGAATTAGTGAAAGACTCATGGCAATCAGACACTACTGTAATGATGGAGCAGCATTCATAACCTCATCCTATAGCCTACAGCAGGGCTGTGATAGTGAAAAAAAAAAAAAAAAAGAGTCCATTCAGAAAGCAGTTGCAGGACCTACTAGATAAAGCAGGACAGCATCAGATGGTGTTGATAACGGGGGACATAAATGCACATATTGGGACAGACAGAAGAGAATATGAGGATGGCCTGGGTCCAAATGCGTGGGGCAACAGGAATAAAGGAAAAAAAATGTAGTTCAGGAATTCTGTCTAGCAAATGGTTTAATGGTGGCCAACGTATGGTTCAGCAAGAGAAAGAGTCATGAGATCGCAGATAAGAGTGGACAACATGCAACTCCTACTAAGGAAAGGGCACTGGGGTAGAATCGATGATTGCAATGCTATCCACAATGTAACTAAAACAGTTGGCCCACAGTAGAAACTACCAGTTGCCACAATCAGATGCAAGCAGTGGTCAGAGAAGGCTCTAAAGCCAACAGAGATAAGGCTGAAGACCTGGGAGTTAAATGGAGAAAACTTTCACAAGACTTCAATGAATTATTTCTCAGGGCTCTAGCACTTCTGGAAGAAGAGGAAAGATGTAGATTTGAAGAAGAATGGCCAGGCCTCAAAATAGCATGTGTGAGGACTACAGAATACATAAGTGGTTGATACAAGTATGAAAATATGGTACTTAAGGTAAGCTGGTGGTGAAATGAAGAAATCCAGAAAGTCACCAAAAGAAAGAAGGATCACAAGAAAAAGTTGGAAATCCATAAGACAGACCAGACTAAGAAAGAATACTAGTTGTCTAACAAAGAGGATAAGAGAGGAGTTGCAGTTGCAAAGAACAAGGCATCAGAGGCTCTCTACCAGCTTATGTAAAGGAACTCGGCAGATGGCACAAAGAAACTACATCAGGTTGCAAGGCAATGAAAGATAATGAAAATAGGTTTATACCCTCCATAAGGGACCCCAGCAAAGACCTGCTCCCAACTCCACAGTACATCAAAGGTTCCCAGCAAAGACCTGCTCCTAACTCCACAGTACATCAAAGGTTCCCAGCAAAGACCTGCTCCCAACTCCGCAGTACATCAAAGGTTCCCAGCAAAGACCTGCTCCCAACTCCGCAGTACATCAAAGGCAGGTGGAAGGAGTACTTACAGCAGCTTTTGAACGAAGAAAATCCAGCAGAAGCTGCACTGCCCCAGACACAGCCTACAAGGAGAGAAAAGAAAGAGACCACCCTAGAAGAAGTAAGAACAGCATTAACGAAAATTAAGTCAGGGAAAGCACCAGGTTCAGATAAGGTCACAACAGATATGATCAAGTTGTTAGGTGAGACAGAGAAGAAATGGTTTCTGAGGGTACTCATACCAGTACAGAAAGAAAGATGTATCCCAAATGACTGGATAATAAGCATACAAGTGCCAGTGTACAAGAACAATGGGGACATCCACAGCTGTGTGCAGTACAGAGGTATTAAACTCCTGTCACATTGCATGAAACTTCTGAAGAAGGTGATTGATAAATGAATACGTAGAAAGTAAGATGGGAGATGAGCAGTTTGGATTCAGATCAGGCTGAAGCACAACCATCCTGATATTTGCAGTGAGACAGACAGTACGGCAAAAAAAAGCTAGAGATGAGGAAAGAGTCCAAATGGGCATTCCTAGACTTGGAGAAAGCATAAGGCAAGGTCCCAAGGAAGCAGATTTGGGCAGTCCTATGGTGGTTTAAGCTCCCAGAAAGATTGGTAGAATTAGTCTAGGCTATAATCAAGAGTCCAATGATTTAATTATGAACAATGTTTAGTCTCACAGTGGGTTTCCCAGTGGGAGTGGGTGTGCATCAGGGTTCAGCTCTGAGCCCATTTCTGTTCATATTGGTGACAGACTACAATAACACACAGGTTGGAGGGGACAGATCAAAAAAAGTTGCTAAATGCAAATGATGTGACATCATAGGCAGCAAGAACTTCAACAAAGGATTGGGGAATGGAATGCGAAAATGAAGGCACATGGGATGAAACCGAGTGTAGATAAGACAGCTGAAATGGCAGGAAATGGGTAAATCAGAAGAAGCTGAGATGTGAGATAGAAGGGAAATAGTGGAACAGGTTAACAGCTTCAAGTAAATGGTAGGGGTTGTTTAGGAGAAGGCAAATCTGAATGAGGAGGTCAAAGCTAGAATGAGAGAGGCTGCAATCAACTGGCATAGAGTGTCAGGGGTAGTGTATGACAGAAGAATAGCAAAGAAGCTGAAAAGTAAGTGTACAAAACAGGAGTGTGACCAGTACTATTGCATGGTACAGAAACCTGGGCAGTAAAGGCAGAGCAGCTGACAAAGCTAGAGGTGATGAAAATAAGTGCCCGAGACGGGTGAGGATGCATACAGTGGGACAAATTAAGAAATGAGGACAACAGAGCAGAAGCCAAAATAGTCCAATTGCAGAGAAAACCAGAGAAAACAGATTATGGTGGTTCAGGCTCATGTGAAGAAAAACAGACAACAGTGTGGTAAAAAAAAGATTTGAGACAGCCAGTAAGAAAGCAAGAGGAACTGATGGCATCCAACAAAGAGGTAGACAGACTGTGTGAGGAAAAAAGCTGCAACAGTCAGGCATGACTGTCGAAGAAGGTAGAAGAGTGGCATTAAATAGAGAGAGATTATAGCAATTAACACAGCATACCTACCTCATGTATAAAGTGGGAAAAAAGGAGGTGATGATAATAATGGTAAAGAATGCAGGGTCATTAATGAATATTCTTGCATTGTAATAGTATCCCAATCCTTCAGAGACACACACTCAAAGGATCTAAACCGTGTCATCACAATGAACAAAACATGCTGGAGCTATAGGTTCCTGACCCAGAGGCTCTCCAGACTCTGGAATAGACTGCCCATACATGTCAAGCAGAGCGCCTCCTTGGCCCTCTTCCAAAGGAACCTTGATCATTGGATGGGAGATAGGAAATTCACCCCGGGATCATGTCAATCACCCTGCTAGACAGGGGTCATAGGTTCATAGGTTCATACTAGGCTATCTGCCCTAGGGCATTTATAAGCCTAGCCAGAGTGTGTATGGCTTTCGCCACCCATTTTAAATTAATGTTGCTATGCCCTTTTTCGAGGTTATAGGTTCATAGGTTCACACTAGGCTATCTGCCCTAGGGCCAGGGTAAAAATACTGTGGGAAGAAATATCCAGGGAATTGTTATGGCTAGGATTGTATAGGCTCTAGTGCCGATAGCCTAGTACCAACCTATCCAAAGAACAGAGATTGGAGTGTTCTGAAAAATCTACATTTCTTATGTGACAAAACAGGTTTTGCAGTCTAGAAAAGTAGTTTTCCAACAGAAAAATAATGCATAACAATGCTATTTGGTTATTACATTTACAGGGGATACATGGGTTATAAAGAGTCATACTATTCAAGGAGAATCTCCACGTGGAGTTTAGAAAAGTAAGCAAAAGACTATTGAGGTTGATAAAAGTTAGGGAGTAGGTAAATAAATGCAGAGCTTAACTGTAGTGGGGAAAAGGGGCTGCTTCCCAGATGGAAGCTGCTAAGAGAGACAACAATCAGTTGTTTCTGGCATGCATGTGCAGTAACGGCATTCATCAAAGAAGCAGTGATGATATTGTGGCTTCTTACTTAAATAGCAATATTGCATTCCATCTTGTAAATATGACCTGAAAGGGTTAGTAACTCTATCAAGGTGCCATTCTGGGGAAAAGTCCAGGTTCCTGGATGACCCATGTTTAGCTTTGAATATATCAATTGCTTTGCACAGGTAGCACTTCAGCCAGTCACTAATTGTATGTGTGTACAATTTACAACGTTTGGTTTAACCCAGAACTTTTTGTTGAAATCATCCTTTGTTACATGAGAAGTCCAAGAGGACATGAAGTAATTTTTTTATGGTTTTGATAAGAATGTTTAGTATTTATTGCACTGATATTTAATGGGGTGAGGTTCCATAGCACTGCTGTGTATACAAAGTGTGATTATTGAATTTGGTTATGGAAATTAGATGTAGTTCAGGGAATTATAACAGGAGACCCACAAAGTAATATAAAGCTGCCACTGCAACGTTAACACCCAGTACAGGGAAAACAACATTGCTGCTTACTCCAGTGAAACTCATATGATGTTTACTTTTATGTTTTTATTAATAAAAGAAGAACTAGCATATGGTCTTTTATATCTGGCTACCAAATAGAGGGAAAACTATGCAATTCAGTGTCACAGTGTGTCATGTTGCCCTGTGAGGGCTGTTGCCTCCAGTTTGCATTTAAATGTGATGCTGGGGGGGTTGAAGACTGTATTTCATATTTGCCTCTGTCCAAGTTAACTGCACTGATCACTGCTCTTTAGGTGAACAACCAGCTGGCTTCAGGACAGGACTTACTCAGTAAGAGTTGGCTGTGCATCCTCTGACAGCATGACCATAACATGAAGTTCTGTAGGGATCTGTACTAGAACCTCTACTGTTTGGCATCTTCTTCTTAGGTCCCTACTTATCAAATGAGGATTATTGGTTTACAATGTTCACAGATGATTCATTTGCTATGTATTATCACCAAGTCCCCCTTCTAACATGCATGCACTCCAGATGGAGTTTACACCTGCAATAGGTGATTCATTAAAATGGGTTCAATCTCAGTGCCAACATTGTAGTATCTGGTGAGCTTACAGTATACATAACACATCACATCAAAATGTAAAAAGTTGTGAAAGACCTTGGCACCTGGGCTGATAGCTCCCTCATGTTTGACCATCATATTACAGCAGTGGTTAGAACATCCTTTTACCTTGCACAGTTAATAGCAAAAAGCATTTCTTCCAAATTAAAAGAAGTCTTCAAACCCTTGTAATCTGCATCGATTAAACCCATTGTTGACTACACTATTCTCTTTGGGTCATAATTTAATAAGCATATTAAGCAATTGGGAAGACCGCAGAGTTTGCAACTAAAAAGATTAGGGGGCCTAAAAGATCTGAACTACATAGAAAGACTAGCTGCTTTATCCTCATACTTAGTTTCATACAGACTCCTTAGTGGTGACCTGCATCATGCTTACAAGTGATCCAGTAGTCCAAGAACTTTTATACCTACATAAACAAACAGTCCAGCTAACACAAGGACAAGGGATTTCAATCTCCAACAAACAAATAAGACAACACAGAAGGATGGATTTGTCACATAGCATCTATGTACTTCACTGGGACAAGCTTCCAGTCCAAGTAAACCTATAATCCTATGACAGTCAGACACAGTTTGGTAAATGTTTGTTCAAAGACATGTGCTACAGTCCCTACACACTGCAGAAAAGTCAAGCATCTGCCCTCGATAAAAACAAGAGTTTCGTGGTGCAAAACAGTCACACTGAAACAACTAAAAACATTGAGAGTTTTTTGTACAACTTTCAAAGAATTATAACAAGACTCTCAGGTAAAGAAATGACTTCTAACTGCTTTCTAGCATTGAAGTATTTTAATATAACTTAAAGTTTAATGGGACCTTACCATCTTACCCCTTCACACTTCTTAATGGCTTTGATTTTAGCATAAGTCTGGTACTTCTTTTGGCTGTCAGGTTATATAACTTTGCATCCCCTTTCATTTTCTTCATAAAGTCGGAGACCTGTTTATTGTTTCAAACTTTATTAAATTAATAAGCTAAGCGTATTCAGGGATTCAATATCATTAAACGGGTATAGCTGTAATGGTTGACTGTTCATTTTATCAGCATATTTGTAGAGTGTCATGATTAGTGAAATGTTACTAATGTCTACTTATGCTGTAGTCTAACCCTTCTGTTGTCTACTTTGGATGCATAACAGTAATTGCATATTAATTCTGACCATCTGACAGTGGACATAGCATACAGAAAGAGGGGCAGGGACATGGCACAAATTTTAGATGGCAGAGTCACTCATATAAAAGGAATGTCTGAAGGTAATGTAATGGACTAATGGCAGTACAGGGAATGTACTGCTTGCAAATACAAAGGGCTACAGTTAAAATGTGTAAAAGGTGCAGTAACAAGGTAATATTAAAGTTTATGCTGCTAAACGCTAGGAGTTTAAATCAGAAAATGCACTCTCTGGAATCACTCCTCTCCCTGCAGGATGCTGACATCTGCTCAGTCACAAAAACTTGGTTTAGTGCAGCAGAGATTACCCTGGCCTTCCAAGTCTACAATGCCTTCCACTCTTTCAGACCAGAAAATGAACACGTGAAATCCAAAGGAGGAGGAGGAGTATCTGTCTTCATCAAAGATAAATACACCTCTAGACTGGTTATACAGGAAAATTCCATGGGTTACTCCAAGTTCAACTAACTGCGGCTAAAATCCCCCTTCAAGTCATCATTAGCTATAGGCCCCTTCCATCAATCAAGCTACCCACACTGTTTATTTAGACCTATTTGAGTCAATCAAATTACAACCGAACATTCTAATCATGGTTGATTTTAACACTCCCTCCATTGTCTGGGAAACTTATCAGTACCAACATGTTCACACAAAGGTTCCTGGACTTTGTTAACATTAATGCAAATAGTATGCAGTCCCACAAGGTGCTCAAATATTCTCGACCTGGTCCTCAACAACATGGCTGGCCATTGTACTGCCACAAGTATAGGACCCTGACTGGTTAAATCTGATCACAAATCAGTCACATTTGAAGTAGCTATAACACCTGAACCCCTCTTAGGTGAAATCAGGATAAAAAATTTCACTAAATCTAATTATACCCTCCAAAGAGAAGGCATAAGTAATTATCAATCTACTGTTCCTAGAGGTGGGATTAACAACTATACTAAAGTATACAAAAATGCCCTGTGCAAACATTTATACAAGTGTATTGACACAGATGAACCTGATAGGATCAAAACAAGATCTTCAAGAAAAAACTAGCCTCCCTGGTGGAGATCTAGCATTAATAAGTTACACAACAAGAGGACGAAGTTCATAGGTTCAGAGGTGTGTACTAGGCTAATGGCCCTAGAGCCATTACAAGCCTAGCCCATTGGATTACCCTATCATTGTGCCACCCGACCTTAGTTCCCAGGGCCTCTGTCGCGTAGAGCCACTGGAGTAATCCCCGGGTTGAATTTTCTATTTCCCATCCACTCATCAAAATTTCTCTTGAAGTGGGCCAGTGAGGTGCTCTGCTTGACATGTATGGGAAGTCTATTCCATAGCATGGGCAGACTCTGGGTTATGAACCTGTCCCTCCAGCATGTTCGGCTGATTGTGGTAATGAGGTTGAGGTCTCCGGAGCGTGTGGTGCAGAGGGATTGGGATTTCTTTAGATGTAGCATTTCTAACAGAGTTGGGTCAGACATGGCTGTGTAAGTCAAGCAGAGATCGCCTCTAAGTAGGCGATATGAGACAGAGAATAGTAGGAGTTTTTTGAGTCTATCCATATAGGGCAAGTGTTTAATGCCTAGGATCCTCTTTGTGTGGTACATTTGCGGCCTCTCCAGTTGTTGCAGGTGTCTAGTGAGGTACATGCCAAATGGGGCACTGTACTCGATGATTGGTCTAATGAGGGAAGAGTGGAGGGAGACAATGACCTCTTTCTTCCTGGAAGCAAAACCCTTAGTAACGAGATGTGCCACATAGAAGGACTTTCTGACCACAGCGGCAATGTGGTAGTCAAAAGAGAGGTTGCTGTCAACCTGTGTTCCCAGATCTTTTATAACACCTTCTGTGTTCAGGGGGCTACCATCAATCTGGTAATTCAAGGGAAATGGGTTTTTCCCACGGGGGATGATGACACAATTTCTGGCATTGAGCTTAAGGCCATGGTTCTGACACCAGTCGTTGGTCTCAGTGAGGCCTTTCTGTAGGATGCCAACATCACTTGGGGAGTTAATAATAGCTCCCAACTTGCAAACATCTGCAAAATTTGTCAGCCAGAGTCCCTTCATGTTGGCCTGGACTTCAGAGAAGTAGATAACAAACAGGAGAGGACTCAGGACCAAACCCTGTGGGACTCCACTTGTGACTGGTCTACAGTCTGACTTGGAGTCAGCTACTTTCACACTGTGGGTTCTATCTGTGAGCCAGTTTGCAACCCACCTAGTAATATAGGGGTTGATGCCTAGCTTAGTGAGTTTTTCTATGATTCTTGAATGGGGAATGCTATCAAAGGCCTTGGCCAGATCAAGGTAGACTGTGTGAACCACCTTGCCTTCATCCACTGCTCTGGTGACTGACTCAAAGAAGTCAACCAAGTTGAGCAGGCATGATCTACCCTTGACAAAACCAAACTCTGTAGGATCCAGAGTTTGGAGATTCCCTGTAGCCTTGTTTATTAGGTCCATGATGATGCATTCCATAGCTTTGCATATCAGACTCATCAGGCTAATGGTGCGATAGTTTCCAGGGTCTGTAATGGCTCCTCCTTTGTGGAGAGGGATGACTGTAGCAGTGCACCATCTGGTAGGGACAAAGCCTGAGGTGAGGCTGCGATTGAACAGGGCACGCAGGTGATGTGCCAGTTCACTCTGTAGTTCTGTCTAAGAATAAAAAGAGAGGTCCCGGCATTGGAAGAAAACTCTCCTCTGCTTGAACAAATAAATAAGACAACTTGTAAAATCCCCTAAAGGCAACTTCGAAAAAAAAAATAGCAAGCATAGCTAAGGCTAAGCATAAGGCATTCTTCAGCTATATATGTGACCTAAAAGGTAGGACCCAGAGATGTGCTGAACTAGCTGTAGATGGCATCGCACACTGATCCTGTGAAAATAGGTAACCTATTAGCTGACAAGTTTGGCAAAACCCCTTGTCCCCTCCAAACATTCTACAAAGTATTCCCACTACATCTCCCCCACCTTGCATCTTCAAGAGAAGAAGGCATTAGCTCTCTCCAAGGCCAAAAACACACCTTCTCTGGGACCTGATGCCATCCCCGGTTGATTTTTAAATGGTCTAAAACATGAGCTACCAACTCCATTAGGGACTCTCTTCAACCAAAGTACTCAGACTGTGGTTGAAGAGAGTCCATAATGGAGTTAGCAACTCCATTAGGGACTCTCTTCAACCACAGTCTGAGTACTGGTTTTGTCCCTTCTGAACGGAAAACAGCAACTGTCATCCCCCTTCATAAAAGGGTACAGCAACAGTCCCTGCAAACTACAGACCCATAAGCTTAACCAGCCTTATCTGTAAGGCCATGGAACAAATCTGCATGGATCTTATAAATGAGGATATAGGTTATCTCCAAACCCTTGATCCAAAACAGATTGGTTTTGTCAAGGGCAGGTCATGCTCTTTAAACCTGGTTGACCTCTTAGAAAACATCACCGCAGCCATAGACAAAGGCAAATCTGTGCATAAAGCCTATCATGACTTAGCCAAGGCCTTTGACACAGTCCCACATTAGGACATCATTGATAAACTCTCCCAGTTGAATATCAACCCTAATGTCATCAGGTGGCTTGCTAGCTGGCTCACTGACAGATCACACTCAGTTAAAGTTTGGAACTTTACCTCAACCAGCAGACCTGCCACCAGTGGGTTTCCACAGGGGTCAGTGCTAGGCCCCCTATTGTTTGCAATATACTTCTCAAACGTTCAGGCCAAAACAGAGGGGCTGTTGCTGACTACGTTTGCTGATGACTGCAAATTAGGTGCAATCATTGAATCCCCAAACAATGTCAATATACTTCAAGAGGAACTTACACAAACCAATGATTGGTGCCAAAGCCATGGACTCAAACCCAGTGCTAAAAAATGTATTGTCACCCCCTTCAGTAAAAACAATATCCCTGCAAACTATCATAAAAATAATAATACCCTAAGTAATAATTCAGTAGTGAGAGACTTGGAAATGCAAGTTGACTGTAGCCTAAACTTTGACCACCATGTGCATTCTGTGTTAAGGAAGGAATTCTACATTGCACACTTCATTTGTAAAGACATTGCCTAAAGAGTGAAAGAGGTCATAACACCCTGTACTCGACCTCATCAGGCCAATAATTGAGTACAATGGTCCCTTTGATATGTACCTTACCAGTCACCTGCAGGAAAGTCAGAGACCTTAGATATTTCTAACCAAGAACATTCATGGTCTCCAGCACATGTCATACATTGGCAGACTAAAGTGACTGTCACTGTACTCAGTAGTGTGCAGATTACTTAGAGGTGACTTGTGCCTGGCCTACAGAGCAATCTCAGATCCAAACTTAATGGAAATGCTGTACATTCGTAAGTCAAACAGGACAAAGGTCACCTGCTCCAGTGTCCTTAACCTGGCCTGCGGCATAAACAAGACCTGCTGGAGAGACAGATATGTCTGTCAGATGTTGCCACTTCTCTTGAATATGCCATTTCACATCCAACAAAGCCCTTCTTTGACCCTGTTTAAGCGTAGCCTGGATGTCTGGAAGGGAAACCGTAAATTCCTGCAAGGGATTTCCACTATTACCCTCCTAGATATGGGCAGTCATTGCTAACTAAGACCTTGAGTTTAGGCAAGATCCTTTATATTGGGATTCTCTAATATTATATTGGAACAAACGGCTAGGCTTATAAAGACCTTCAGTCAATAGCCCAGTAACCACCTATGAACCACTTATAAAGACTTACTAACTAGAGACAGCACAGTGGAGACAAACAGAGAGAGATATACATCAAATATGTGTCTTGTTTTTCTTGTAAAAGCAGGTTAGTGATGTTGTGTATGAAACTTGTTTATAGTTGAGCTTGTGAGATAGACTGTAATTAGCATGCAGGCAACAATATATTATAGATGTGGTAAGGTGTGATCTAACCAATATTTCTACTCAGGTGATTACACAACAAAACCTATGGGGCTTCTGTTTGTGATTGGTAATGATAGGCGGAGCTGACTGTTTGACCATTGTTATAGTCAGCATAATGTAATCTATGATTTGATGGTCGACTATTGTTTAATTATAATATTGGCATAATCCATCAACAGAATATGGTGTATTGTGTGAAGATCTTCTGTAAAAAAATAAGAAAATGTTTATAGATAGATAAATAGACAGATAGATGGACACATATATACATATATTCAGAAACAGAAGCAGTTAGAGACTTCAGCACATCATGAAACTGTCATCCATGTTCGTTAGCGGCATCTTCCCGTGGATGTACTGTAACATGAGAGCAGAGTCAAGAGGATATCAAAGTCGATCAGTGCCCATGGACCATGAGATATATGGTTGATAGGTTAAACTTAATGAGGACAATGCCAGTGAAGAGGCAGTCAACAAAGAGGAGCAGACCAGACTCAAAATGTATCCCTGCTAAAACTGTGTGCCAGTGATATTGCATTATTTTGTTAGGAAATAATAAAAAAAAAAAACTAGAAAATATGAGGAATTTAGGACCAGGGAAGAAAATCAAATGGAAAAAACTGAAGTATAAAGAGACATGAAGATGGAAGAAGGAATATTTGCAGATGGACTGTTGCACTAACACATGCATAAAATTCACTACACTATTTGAAAATACTTTTGTATTTCTCATAATAAATTCTATATTTTTTGTTTTAATTAGTAATGCTAATTTTCTTTTTACTAGAATAGTCAGGTGTATATATGAGGTTGGGAACAAACCAAGATGTCCATGGACATCTTCAGGTGAGGTCAGATAGGAATAGTAATGGGAGTTAAGATGGTAGTTGAAGAAACTTACTGTGGCAGGGATGGAAGGGTTAAATTGGGAAAGTAGGATGGTTGGGAGGAAATGAGGTAAGGGCAATGAGAGGTTTAACTGACTTTGTGTGAGCGCAACTGGGTAAGGGATCAGATTTTAAAGTGAACTTGGTAAGGCAAGTGTTAAGTCCGAGACGACCTGTAAGTATTCCAGAGAATAAGTAGGCCTTGGGTTAATACTAGTCAGAGGGTAATAGTAGGTGGCTGGTTTATATACATAATTCTTTTTCCTTCTGGTTGCTGGCTAATTTTAAGGTAGGCAAGCAATGGTGACATGGTAGTGATATGGTAACACTTAGTGGCATGGAGAAGGAATGTAGCCTTATTAAGTTTCTTTAGGTTACCCTTATGTTTTCTCTAATGGATGCTTTGAGGAATTATGGTTCTATGGATTCATCAGCCCAGTGGTGAAGCAGGTAGTGGCTCACTTGTGTTTAATGTTGTTAGTGGAATAGATGGCTAGATGTAATGTGTTTAAGGACAGGTGGTCACTGATTTTCATGTTAAGATACGCATTGGTGGGGCAGTTCAGTTCATTGGTAGCACTCTGAGTTTTACCCCTGGTCCACTTTTTCATTATTTGCTGCTTTTTTGTCACTATTAAGTTCCCTAAATGGTCTCATCTTAACTGTGATTTTGTTTGCGGCATTGTGTGTGGGCAGCTGTGTGTTACTGTGGTATGTTTCAGGTCATAGTGTTGGCCTATTTGTTTACGGGATCCCTTTGTCAAGACATCGGCATTCCTAGTGGTGGTTTAGTATAGTGGTTTTTTGGCAGTCAGATGAGATGGAATGAGCTGCAAATACCTTTTTTGCAGGCTGTGAGCTCCTTGATGTTAACGGTGTATTCCACACATGCCAAATGGGGCTTGGGGCTGTTAATGAGCATGGGGAAACAACACTGAAAGAACTCTTTAACATTCTCCACTTATTGCTGTAGAACTCTTTATACACTGAGCTGATGGCTTACTAAATTAGAAAACAACAAACTGTGGCCCAGAGATTGGGGTAAACAGACAGATCCAATTTTCATTGTGATAGTCACCAGACACATTGCTGGTATTTATTATCAAAATGCATCTTTCAAACAATAAAACAAAGAAAAGTTGCAACTTCAAGGAAGGTTATAGGATGGTATGACTCACTGATGTGTTTTCAACAAATGCATAATTAAAACTTAAGGTATTTCCATCTGCATGTTCTGTGTTGCTTAAGCATGGTACAACATGTACACTTGGCATTTCCATTTATGTAAAGTGACAATAAATTACCTGTTAAATATTTCAGAAGCATAGGCCTAACTTTAAACTGAAGACAAAAGGAAGAGTAAAGTGTCTGGATGTCCGAAATCCAAAAACTATGTTTACCTGACTTTGTAGTTACACCTTATGTTGCAAGTTTTCATTTCTACCAATTGGTATATTTTACATGTCTTATACAGAGCTTGCTAAAGTGATCAAAACTTCTGGTGTTATCACTGTTAATAAAATGAAGTTACAGGATCTTTTAAAGCAGCTAGTGATTTTTGTCTTTGTATTGTTAACACATTAAAAGTGGTATTGGAGGTTTCCTTTTAACACAACCTGTAACAGTGAGAACATAGCTCTCACACTGTTTGGAATTTCCCAGAATGTCCAGATTTTTCTTCATATTTTTGGTTTAATTGTCATCTTGCGCTGGTAGGTGGCAGGTTGTACAACAAGGGAGTGCTTGCACACATGTTTACTGCTATTTGCAGTAAGCAGACTTCGCAACAGGCCAGATTTTGCAGAATGGCCAGATTTTATCTCATACCTTAGGTCCATTATTTATAAAACTTTGGAGAGTTCCCAATTTCTTGGGGTAGCACAAATAACTATCTAATATTCCTCAGTGGTTGAGGGGAGAACTGGCAAACTGAGAAAGGTCTTAACCTCAAAGATACAACGTTTGATTTTGAAAACTTGTTATTGTTTAGGTTTGTAATAATCTGTAAACTGACAGCCTAGTATGTACATATGAAGCTATGAAATGTTTTCCATCACATGGTGGGACATTAAATAATATTAAACAAAAAAGGTGTGGTCTGATGTTGAATTTGGGCAGAGCAGTACTGACTTAAGATGATTAGTTTCTAATTACCATTGATATCAGTAAAGAAATGCTGAATCTGAAGGAGACTGGAGACTGTAAAGTGGTGGGAGGGGAAAGTGTAGTTAGGCAGCATAGGATGGTGGTTTGTAGGATGACACTGGTGATCAAGAAGAGGAAGATGAGTGTGAGGGCAGCGCCAAGGATCAAATGGTGGGAACTGAAAAAGGGTAATTGTGAGGTGATGTTCAGGGAAGAGTTAAGACAGGCACTGAGTGGCAGTGAAGAGTTACCGAATAGCTGGGTAACTACAGCAGAGATAGTAAGAGAGATGGCTAGAAAGGTGCTTGGTGTGACATCTGGAAAGAGGAAAGAGGACAAGGAGACCTGGTGGTGGATTGAAGAAGTACAGCAGAGTATACAGAGAAAGAGATTGGCGAAGAAGAAGTAGGATTGTCAAAGAGATGAAGAAAGTAGACAAGAAGTATAAGGAGATGAGGTACATGGCAAAGAGAGAGGTGGCGAAGGCTAAGGATAAGGCGTATGAAGAGTTGTATAAAAGGTTGGACACTAAGGAAGGAGAAAAGGGCCTGTACTGATTGGCTAGACAGAGGGACCGAGCTAGTAAAGATGTGCAGCAGGTAAGGGTGATAAAGGATAATGAGGGAAACGTACTCACAAGTGAGGAGAGTGTGTTGAGCAGATGGAAAGAGTACTTTGAGGGGTTGATGAATGAAGAGAATGAAAGGGAGAGAAGGTTGGATGATGTGGGGATAGTGAATCATGATGTGCAATGGATTAGCAAGGAGGAAGTAAGGATAGCTATGAAGAGGATGAAGAACGGAAAGGCTGTTGGTCCAGATGACATACCTGTAGAAGCATGGAGGTGTTTAGGAGAAATGGCAGTGGAGTTTTTAGCTAGATTGTTTAATGAAATCTTAGAAAGTGAGAGGATGCCTGAGGAGTGGAGAAAAAGTGTTTTGGTACCGATTTTTAAGAATAAGGGTGATGTGTAGAGCTGTAGTAACTACAGAGTGATTAAACTGATCAGTCACAGCATGAAATTATCGGAAAGAGTAGTGGAAGCTAGGTTAAGAAGGGAGGTGATGATTAGTGATCAGCAGTATGGTTTCATGCCAGGAAAGAGCACTACAGATGCGATGTTTGCTCTAAGAGTGTTGATGGACAAGTACAGAGAAGGTCAGAAGGAGTTGCATTGTGTCTTTGTGAATTTAGACAAAGCATATGACAGGGTGCTTAGAGAGGAGTTGTGGTATTGTATGAGGAAGTCGGGAGTGTCAGAGAAGTATGTAAGAGTGGTACAGGATATGTACAAGGGTAGTGTGACAGCGGTGAGGTCTGCGGTGGGAGTGATGGATGCGTTTATGGTGGAGGTGGGATTACATCAAGGATCAGCTCTGAGCCCTTTCTTATTTGCAATGGTGATGGACAGGTTGACAGACAAGATCAGACAGGAGTCCCCGTGGACTATGAAGTTTGCAGATGACATTGTGATCTGTAGTGAGAGTAGGGAACAGGTGGAGGAGACCCTGGGGAGGTGGAGATATGCTCTAAACAGAAGAGGAATGAAGGTCAGCAAGAATAAGACAGAATATATGTGTGTGAATGAGAGGGAGGATAGAGGAATGGTGAGGATGCAGGGAGTAGAGGTGGTGAAGGTGGATGGGTTTAAGTACTTGGGATCAACAGTTCAGAGTAATGGTGAGTGTGGAAGAGAGTTGAAGAAGAGAGTACAGGCAGGATAGAGTGGGTGGAGAAGAGTGTCAGGAGTGATTTGTGACAGACGAGTACCAGTAAGAGTGAAAGGGAAGGTCTACAAGAGGGTAGTGAGACCAGCTATGTTATATGGGTTAGAGACTGGGGCATTGACAAAAAGGCAGGAGTCAGAGCTTGACATTGCAGAGTTGAAGATGTTAAGATTTGCAGTGGGTGTGACAAGGATTGACAGGATTAGGAATAAGTATATTAGAGGGTCAGCCCAGGTTGGAAGGTTTGGAGACAAAGCCAGAGATGCAAGATTACATTGGTTTGGACATGTACTGAGGAGGGATGCAGAGTATATTGGTAAAATGATGCTAAGGATGAAGCTGCCAGGTAACAAGAAAAGAGGAAGGCCTAAGATAAGGTTTATCGATGTGGTGAGAGAGGACATGCAGGTGGTTGGTGTGACAGATGAAGATGCAGAGGACAGGAAGAAATGGAAACAGTTGACCTGCTGTGGTGACCCCTAATGGGTGCAGCTGAAAGAAGAAGAAGATCAGTAAAGAAATGCTGATGTGGACAATGTGTTGGACCCTTTCAGTGTGGAATTTTGGGAAGTGTAGATTTTGCAAGCCACGTAATGAAGTTTTGTTGTGTTTTTAAAATGGGGAGAGGTATGTGGTTGGTCCATACGTTCTGCTGTGGGGTGAGGGGGGGTTCTAAATAAATAAAATAAAATAAAAGGTGCAAGAGGAAGAGGTTGCAGTTTGGAAGTAGGAAAAGGGGACTAAAACAAATTAACAGAATGGATATGCAGGAGTTTGGCAATAAATGTTTGCATTTCTTCCCTGTCCCTCCTAGACTACTTATCATGGTCTTTTTCTTTTGGCAGATCACAAAAGTACCTGCTGAGTCCAGCTGGAAGAGAAGGCAATCAGAGAAGTCACACATGGAAAGCAGGCACAGCAGTAGAGGGACACTGTCACAGGGGATGTGACTACTTCTGGAGCAAACGATGATGTGGTTGCAGATGGCAGAAGCACAGTGCCTGGTGAATCCAGTACTCATTCCTCATTAGACCCATTATAGAATACAACACTCTCTTTAGTATGTACCTCTGAAGACATCTGCAACAACTGGTAAGGCTGCAGAAATACCTCACTAAAAGAATCACAGGCCTAAAGCAGATGCCCTATGCTGACCATCTAAAAAAACTCCACCTATACTCTGTCGCATATCGTCTACTCAGAGGTGATCTCTGCTTAACATACCAGGCCATGTCAAGTCCAGAGCTGTTGGACATGTTACACTTAAATCCCAATCCCTCAGAGACACACGCTCCAGGGATCTAAACCTTGTCATCACAATGAATCACAATGAACAAAACATCCTGGAGGGATAGGTTCCTGACCCAGAGACTCCCCAGACTCTGGAATAGACAGCCCATACATGTCAAGCCTCTTTGGCCTTCTTCAAAAGGAACCTTTATGACTGGATGGGAGATAGGAAATTCACCCCAAGGATCACATCAGTTGCCCTTCTAGACAGGGGTCCAGGGAAGTAAATAATGTGGGAAGAAATAGCCAGGGAATTGTTATGGCTAGGCTTATATAGGCCCTAGGGCTGATAGCCTAGTGCCAACCTATGAACCTATAAGAGGAGAAAGCAATTGGGGAAGTCGGTGTGGAAAGCATGTTTGCAGGTAATGACATGCTGTTGTGAGTTCATGTAGGACTGTCTAACTTGGTGTGGGTTTGGTCTAGTTCTGGGATAAGGGTGATCGTGTCATGTCAGGAGTCTGGTGAAGTGGCAGCAGTTAGGGAGAATCAACAGGGGCTCAGTGAAGTTCAAGTGGGGGCAGATAATGGGGAGGGTAGTGTAGTGTTGTCAATGAGAGCTGTAGTTGTCTGTAGGCAGGATGGAGGCACAACTACATGAGGGTGTTGCTCATGGGTGGCCTGTAGACTTTTGCACACCTGCTTGAAGTGTGCAGGTATGCATTCAGCGAGGCAGTTGGCAGATGGGAAGGCACAATTGTTAATTTGAGTTCACAGAATCCTGAATCAGGTGGGTTACTTTTATCATTTCCAGGTTTTCAGGGTAGTCAGGACAGGGGGTATTTATGGGAACAGAGAAGGAGGGTATCCTTTCATGGATCAAAGGGAAGACTGAGGGATGCATCTTCCCATTAATGTACAGGTATTGTGACAGCTGCTCCTTGTACAGGTATTGTGACAGCTGCTCGTGTATTTTCCTGATTCAGCAGTTATGGTCGAAGTAATAGATGGGTTTTCTAAGGGATTTTTTTATTAAATCAGGGGTGGTAGGGAGAGATCAGTTTGTAAGAATCTGTGTTCCTCGCAGGGGAAGGAAGAGATTTCGGAAGGCTTGGTGGAGAAAGAATGGACGGTGGGTAGACCATTGTGTCCATTTGATATTCCTCCCTTTAACAGCTTTAGGGTTTCTCCATTGGGGTTTGGTTCTTAAGACATCGACATGTAATTTCATTTGATTCACCATTGGTCTTATCCCAAGGGGAATTCTGTGTATAATTTTATTTTGGGAGATGACGTAAAAGGCTGTTATGCATCTTTGGATGATGCAGTGCTTGTCATTCGGGAGTTTACAGACCCATGGTTGGAGAAGGTAGATATTGAATCAGCTTTTCATGTATTACTAGCTTTGAAAGGAAGAGAGGCCATTGTTGCCAGGATAGCTGGGTTTTTTACTTTGACAAGGGTATGCCGATGGGATGCTTGGTGGCCTGTGCTACTTTGAGAGGTTTAGCACTGCTCTCCACTGGATTTGGCAGCAGTGCTTGGCCATACAGGTGATAGTACATTATCTGGATGATTTCTTAAGAGTACATGAAGGATTTGACAGAGCATTAGAAAGTATGACATTGCGTTTGGGGATGTGTGAGGAACCGTGTGTTTTGTTGACCTGGTAGAAGTTAAAAGGCTCAAACAAGGCATTGTTTCCTTGGATTACTAGTGAATGCTGGTCATGGTTTGCTTTTTTTTACTAGATATGAAGATAACACATTTGAAAGAAAAGAACCAGGGGGAAAATACAAGGACAAGATGCAGATTAAGAATGCCATGGATCTCTTTGGGCTCCTGAAGTTCGCATGTTAGTATTTTTACCCTGGTCATACCTTTTGTGGGTTTATGGCCTTACACCATTGGGTGAGGATTAATAAGATAGTGCATGCTGATTTAGCATTGTGGTTGTCTTTTTGGAGCTGTTTAATGGTATTGCTTTTTGGCAGGCATTTTGAGTTGTTCAAGGGGATTTGCAGTTGTTTGCAGATATGGCAAGAATTATTGGGATGGGGGCATATCTTGGGGGGAATGATTTGTGGCTCACTAGCTGGCAGGATGAAAGGACAACTGAAGCAGGAATTTTGACTGTCTGGAGTTAGTTCCAATTTGGCTGGCATTGAAGGTCTAGAAGGAGAAGGATTCATTTTCATTCGGGCAATAGGACAGTGGTACAAGCCACTGATGTTGCCAGATGAGGTGTGCTAGTTAGCTTGCAGTGATTAGATGCTTGGTACAGGAATTCTACACAGCTTTTAATAGGAAGGTGCATGGTAGGGCATTGCAAGATTTTGTTAAATTGTGTATTGCAACTGCTTAATGAGGAAGGAGTTTGGTGGGAAGGATTTCTGTTGAAATATTTGATTCAGGCATGGGAACAGATAAGGTAGTTCAGTCGATCAAGGTGGACAACTGCAATTAGTATAGTTGCAGAGGTAGCAAGGTTAGGTGTCTTTACTAAATTTTGGACTGTGGTCATATGTTGAAGGATTGAGGTGGGGTTGACAGTGTGAAGACTGTCAGATGATGGTCACTGACAAAACAGGTTTTGAAGGTTTTGTTGCAGGTATTAGAGGTGGTAAATGGAGATTCATTGGACTATACTTTATGTGAGACATCCACTTTATGAATGTATTATGGATTTCTTCGGGTGTTAGAGCTGTTTTGCTCAGCAGTTTGGCAGGATGTTTCTGTGTTTTTTGCCTCAGTGCATATTTGGTTGTATAGATCTAAAATGGATCAGTTGGAGAAGGACAGGCAGCTAGTATTGGGAAAGGACAGGAATTATTGGTCGTGTCCAATGTGTTGGGCTAATAAGTTGCTGTGGTCTCATGTTGGGAGTCTTCAGGACTTCATGTTCATTGGTTGAGGGCAATGTGATGACATGTAATTAGTTTGTATATATGATGAGGACAGTTTTCTGTATGTTGGTGCTCCAGGACAGAGGTTTTTCACTCATTCTTTGTGCATTGGAAGGGTATTGGATTTAGTGAGGGACGGCAGATTAATTGAAGTCATTAAGAGGGTGAGTTGTTGGTCATCAAATACTTTCTTGTCCTATATTGGATAATTGGGTACGATGACTGCCTTAGTATTAAATTAATTTCCTAGGAAAGGATATCTCACTTTGGTCATGCTTATATCCACTGAGCAGCAAAAGGGGGATGCAGTTAGGCCAGATGGCCCACAATTGGGTTTGCACCGCTTTGAGTGGCATTGGGGATCCTTAGCATCCTGGTGGTACATTTGGCAGGTGACAATCTAAGAAGGATTCCGAAACTATGGTTGGTAGTAGGATTAGTGAGAATCTGTTTATTTAAAGAGGTTATGCCCACATATGTGTACTGTGTGGTCAAAGGTAGTACGTAGTACCGCAGTTATTTTGGCTTTGGAAAGGGCTTATCAGTTTGTTCATTTTAGGCTTATTAGGTGACTGACTGCTTTGGGTAATTATAAGATAGGGCATTAGGATGTCAGTGACAGGGATCCAGTTGGTTCAGAGAGGGTGGAGTACACCTGAATGCTTTTGGTCTGGACCTTTTAATGTACACTTGGGTTTGTTTTGGAGGGTTTGCTAAAGATTTTTGAGTAATGAGGGGGAACAGCCTCTGTCAGGCTTGTTAGCAGAGAAGAGGGCCAGGCTTGTCCCTCTTCTGTTCCCCCTCTGAAGTTGGATGTTTAATTCAATGAGTTGGGAATGAAAGTGAGCAGTGGGATGCTGCTTGATAAGTAAAAGTGAGTGAGTGGAGGTGAGGACGCTGCTTATTTGGTTAGGCTAAGCAAGGTTACACTGCCCTAGTAAATTGTTATATGTATATTTATGCTGTGATCAATAAATTAAAATATTGTTCAATAAAGTTATGTTTATGGAAGTTTAATAAAAGTTGTCAAATATCATTTGCTGTTGTGTGTTTATTGAAGGGGACAGGGGCAATGTATTTTTAAAGGTGTATGTATGTATGTATATATGTGTGTTTGTATATAAATACAAGGTTTGATCTATTTGCGAGTGCTGGATTTTGTGATCTTTTGAACTGTGTGTGTATTCCGAGTACCACATCTGTTTTGGCATGCACCATTTTTTTGGGTATGTATCTATATATATATATATATATATATATATATATATATATATATATATATATATATATATATATATATGTGTGTGTGTGTTGTGTGTGTGT
This sequence comes from Protopterus annectens, assembly GCF_019279795.1. Taxonomy (NCBI): domain Eukaryota; kingdom Metazoa; phylum Chordata; order Ceratodontiformes; family Protopteridae; genus Protopterus; species Protopterus annectens. The sequence goes on from NC_056744.1 coordinate 747,300,460, forward strand.
GTGTGTGTGTGTGTGTGTTTTATATATATATATATGTGTGTGTGTGTGTGTGTCTGTGTGTGTGTGTGTGTGTGTGTGTGTGTGTGTGTGTTTTGTGTATATATATATGTATATATATATATATATATATATATATATATATATATATATATATAAATATGTGTGTATAGGGCCCATTTAGGTGCTCGCAGTTTCATAACTTCAAATTTAATATGGCCGACACCATATAATAGAAGTTGTAAAACTTCGAACACCTAAACAGAGATCTCCATACAGCCCAGAATGGGAATTGTTCCCTTTTCCTCACTGTCGTGTGATCTTGGAGTTAGTATATTTAAATAGTGGGGGGGGGGTGCAGAATGGCTTGCCCTTCTGCATTAACGTGCAGTAATTTATTTATTTATTTATTTTTTTTAATGTTCGAAGTTTTAAAACTGGCCATATGAGATTCAAAGTTTTGAAATTTCAATCATTCAATAGGGATCCATATATATATGTATATATATATATATATATATATATATATATATATATATATATATCTTTGTGTGTGTGTGTATGTATATATATATATATATATATATATATATATATATATATATGTATATATATATATATATATATATATTTAAAATACGACCTAATTCTCAGATAGTTCATGTAACATTGGTAATCACTTTAGGCAAAGTATTGCAACTTGGAGTAATTAATCATGATATTCTAATTTTATGACTTGCTTTTATAAAAAGAAATGCACACATTTATTATTTAGGTCCAGATGCTATTTGTTAACTTTACGGAGTACTTAACTTTGGTTGAGTGATTTGGCGGAAGAGAGTAAGGTAAAAGGAGTTCACATTATTTTATTAAAGTACAGATTGTTTTAAGAGGAAAAATGTCTTATTAATTAGAACATATTGTGAACTTTAAACGTTTACTTAAAATAGTAGTGGAGAAAGAATCCATGGTTAATTTTATTTCATTACTGTAGGAAACAAATGTGTACTTCATAGATCATAATTTGTCTCTGTTTTAAACTAAATGCACAATCTGGAGTTGAAATAATCAGAGGTGCATTTCATTCAGGAAAGCATCTGTTCATTTTTCTTAATGTTCAAGTGCTGAAAACTCATTAGCAACTACACTGGCTTATGTACCATTTGTTCCTAGCACTTTACATGTAACTTCCTACAGCCAGATGTCTGTTCTTTGTTCTTTCAAGGAATAACATTTCAAACATGAACATGAAGGAGATTTAGAACGCTGTTATGTCTGGCAGTATTTGCAAAGCATGTGTGTATGGTGTGTGTGTGTGTGTGTGTGTGTGTGTGTGTGTGTGTGTGTGTGTGTGTGTGTGTGTGTGCGAGAGTGTGTGTGTGCGTGTGTGTTCTGCATATCATATATTTTTCTAAAGGGCATTTCTTCTTATTGAGGGGGGAATAAAAAGATCTTAAAGAAAGACTGATTGCTGCTACAACAGATCTCTTTTCCCTCATTGGAACTGACCTTTTCTTTCATCAAGCTGCAAGTTGCCTATTTAGTTCTGACTTTCAAACAAATCTGTGTACGTAATTATACTGTTTATTTTATTTATTTATTTATTGACTTGTGGGTTCATTTCTTTTTAAATTGCCTTAGCAGATGGGTTCTTACTAGTGTAAATATTCTTCCCATTAGCAGTCTGAAAAATGTACGTATTTCTTCCCTTCATTCTGCTTTATGATTTATTGACTGTGAATTCCATGTTTCTGGAACATGTGAGTTCAACAATACTGTAATTAAAGCAGGATACTGACATGAGGGAAATGTAAACAAACAAATAAAGCCTGTAATTTGTAATTTTTTAACAGACTGCATCATAACGTCTTCGACAGGCATATCATGTATCATATAGAAAATCATATCAGGAGGAAATTTATAATGGTAATGCATAGTGAGGGAAATAACATTAAGGCTTGTATTATATGTAACTGCATTGCAAAGTTGGAAGTAGAAAAAAGACCCCTAACAACATGAGTCTGCAAGGAGTGGGAGGAACAAATGAAGGGAAAAGAAAAGGAATTATATTGCTTATAGTGTCTCCAAGGAAGTGAGGTGTCTGTAATGTTTAGCTCTGAAGAGTCTAATGCCATGGAAGATGTGTCAGGATATGCATTAGTTTAATTGTGAACATATACTACTGTCACATATGCCCCTATGTACTCTGTCATTTGGTTAACCATTCAAATAATGCCGACTTTACTTGCTTATAACCAGTAAACTATAAATCCTTGATAGACAGCAGGACAACAATCCTACCTACTGTGGCTATCTTTAAGGCTACTCATGCTGACTGTATGGGTATGTACAACTTTACCCCAGATTTGTCATTTATGTCCTTGGTCATTTGGGAAAGAGAGTACTATTAAGCAGTTGAAAATATTATTCCTACATTTTGGAAAAAAGCCTGGTGGTGTTATACATAAAACTGAAATGTTGTTTGTCTTTTCCCAGTTAGGGGTTGCCACAGTGAAACTCCCGTCTGCTAATGATTGGCAGTAGATTTTTATGGTGCTGAGTTGCCAGCCTGACCTTCAAGAAAAGCACACCCATTCACACATGTTTTTTGGAGGCCACTCAACTGCAGGGAAGGCATGTAGACTCCACACAGAAGGCACTCCTGCCGAGAATCAAACAGGAAAACCTCTTGCTTGGAGGCAACAACACTACTGCTGGACCACCGCGGCTACCCATAAAACTGAAATAATATTATAAAACAACACTTGCAGGGATAACAGTTGAACTGAAAATGAGCATTGTGTCCCTAACTTGTAAAACAACAGAAATGCAAAGATACACGTGTAAAGTTTGTTCCTTCCTTCACTCTTTCCAGTTACCAGCATAATTCAAAAAATACAAAAGCACTGGAATGCATGCATAATTTTTTTTTTCTTCCTCATAATCCAATAATTAAAGGAGAAGCACTGAAAACACACAGGGTACAAGACACAGAAGCTCAGGTGGAGGTGCACCATCCTATATCTGAAAACATAATCATGTGTTCACTCTCACAAGAAAAATCTAAGTATAACTATAGTTCTGAGGGGTGCCGATGCACAAAATGACCTGTGACAGGATGTGGAAAAAGCACTACAGACAGGCAATCCACTGGAAAACAGAGTACTGTGTGGACACAGCTCTATCCACTGCGTCACTGTGTCACCAGTGTATAACTTTACTTTTCAGCAGTTATGCTGTTACTAAAATGGTGGGGCAGATGTACTAGTCAATCTCAACAGTTGCTTTAAACTTAGTGATGCTGCATCCTTAGAAGACATTTTAAATTGTCGTACATGGTTTAATAAATACAGGGGATGTAAAACAGCATTTCACTTTTCACTGAAGCTATCTATCGTAATGAAAATAAAGTCAATAAAGTGCATTTTTTTTCTGGAAACTTGGTATTTCTCAGTTTCTGTTTGGAAAATGTGAGTGCTTACTTTCTTTTTCAGCCACTCAGTATTAAACACAGCAAGTGATTTCTGGTAGTTTTATTCATATAAAGGTGGGTGAGCATATTATTTAAGCAATGGCATCTTTATACATGGATTCAGCTTTGTAGCCAGGCATTTAATATAAAATAGGTATACAGCTTCAGTCAGCAGCATTAAAATTGCTGATATGCATGTAAAGTGCATCTACAGCAATCCACCCTACTATACTAATTCTCTCATCTGAGGATTGCTGCAAAAACTGCACAGAAGCTTTACTGTCTGCCATTTTTATGCTAAATTAATTTTCATCTATGCAGCTTTCATTAGGAATTAATTTGTTAAACTATATTGCATTATAGCATGCTCATGGCAAGGATGTGTTTTTCATTAAGAATTCTTTTCAGCTACATTAGATTTGAAACTAAGAAATCTGAAGTATAAAAACACTACTCTGCAGAAATATCAGGAAAAAGTCTCCAAGATAGAGGATTTAACTTTTCTTACCAGTCATATCATCAATATTAGATTACTGATACTAAGTGCACAATATCAGGAGACAGTGGGGTGATGATTACCATACCTGTTTTTCTCAAGGAATCAGTTACGATGAAATGCAATACTGTTAAAAGATTAAAGCAAGCTGACATAAAAAAAAAAAAAACTACAAGCCTGTTAAATATTTGAAGACCATATCTATGATTGCAGAAATTGTGCCCTACAAGTACGATCAGGCTAATATACCCTGATGTTGAGATAGGAGTGTCTTAGAGTATTTCGTCTTCTCCAAAGTACACTGACCTCAGAGTTAAAATAAACAAATAAATAAGTAAGCAACTGTTGTGTAGGGGGTCTGCAGCTCCACATCATTGGGGGGTACAAGGGGGCATGAAAAATGTAACAGGGACTTTCAGAATTTGCTGTTAATCTGTTTGAATGACAGTTTCAGAATTAGCATTTTCTGTTGTCATGCTTCTGACAGAGAATAAAATAGAATATTGTCAATATATATATATGTCCCCACCATGTCATTTGTGGGAAAGAACCAATTAAAAAAAGAACATTACTGACTTAGCAATACATCTCTAACTAGAATATAGCTGGTAGATCCATGGAAGCTTCATTTAAAATTATCAAGACTTTGACTGTATGTAAAAGGTTAATACAACTAATCTGAGTCTGTTTACATTATCATTCATTTACTTAATTTAATGACTGCATATATTTCAGAGCTGTAACTAGGCTGGAGTGACAGATTCATGATTATTCATGAAAGGATTATTCTTTGATGGACAAATGCACATAAGTGAATTGGTTAAAACTACTTTCAGCTAACATGTTTACAAGCTTTTTTGTAGTGGATAAGACCCTGTGCCTACACTATGTTTGGGTAAGACTTCCTCCCCTGCCAATTGCACTGTTACACAACAGTGGAAAAAGTATAATATCTCCCATTCTCTTAAAGTGGCTTTCAGCAATAAAGTTTTAGCACACCTTCCATCAAATTATAATTCATCAAATGCATACTCATTTCCAGAGTGACAGGGATAGCTGGTCTAGGCAGAAGCTGTTAGGGGCATAATCAGCAGGTTCCAATGGTGAAATAATGTAGTGACAGCATGGGATTGTGAAGCTAAGATGATAGCTTGTAGCTTGCTGCAGTTTGCACTTTGAGAATGGAAGTCCCCCCCCCCAAGTCTGAGGAAATACTTTTTATTTGTTCCACTTTGAGTTGAGGGAGGTGCTTGCTTGGAAACTGCAGAGGGTGTCAGATGATCTAGCTACGATTCTGATACATAATAGATGTAAAATATCTTTCTAGATTCCAAGAATATGCTGGAAGCAAGCGTACACAAGGCATACAACTTCCACAACTGAAATAATGTGTAACACTTGACTCAGCAGACTCAGAATAAAACAAAACCTTCAAATCATCATCCAGGGCACCCAACCACTCCTGGAGACAAGTTTGTCTCACAGCAAATTATTGTATTCCCAGTCTATAGGACTATTGCCTAGTCCTTATTCTTAGCTATAAGCTTAACTGATTTCATAGATAAAGTATTAGGCTTCAGGCATCTCCCAGGTCTTAAGTCTAGCTCAAGAATGGGTACTTCCACTAAGTGCAATCCACAGGCTACACTCCATAAGTTATCTGTGACTGGTCCCTCTCTCATTCCACACTTCCAGGTCTTCTGTTCAGCACTTTTTTCCAAAGTTACTTCACTGAAGAACGAATTTCCTGAATTTGGTCCACTAGGCTTCTCTCTTTTATATTAGAATAATTGACAACTAAAGTCATGTGATTTGGTTAATTGCTATTGGAACCAATGGGAGACTATTCCCATACTCTGTCTATTCTGAGAATGTAATTAGTACATTCAAAGATGCATACAAATTCTCATAATTAATGCATTATCATGTTGCAATTCTGAAAGACTTTATGTAAAAATGTGAAGAATCAACAGTCTCACCATATTACGACTTTTCTAGCCAAGAACAAAATAAGGAGTTTGGACTCATCACAATATATAGTCAGTCCTTGACAACCCATGTGAAAATTCAGCAACTGTTTTGCAAACACTATACACTTTCAGCAAGAAACAAACATTTCAAATATGTCTGCCTCAAGCCAATCTTCCTATTCCTGTTAAAATATGTATTTCCCTTCTAAACCCAAGTTAAACTGATACTGAACTAAATGAGTCTTGCTAGATGGTTCAACAGACACCATCTTGTTCCCTTGCAGAAAAATCTCTTTTATTAGCTTCTATACTGTGCATGTCTCTCCTTTCAATACAGCCTGTAATTCTGTCCTGTTCACTTCTGTGCTATAACTGTTCTCTATTTAATCCATCTTTTAACTCTATCCTTTTCCCTAAGATATTTTTAACCTTTTGTTTCTTTTTATGGGTGTCATCCCTTTCAAGCCATCTTGCTAGTTATTTATGCCAGTATTAGGAGGATTTTCCTTCAACACTAAATGCCCCAGCAACATGCAGAAGTACATAAGTATTTTTTGGCTTTTTTTATCTGCATTGTCCTCTCTGGCTTTCATTTAATAAGATATAACTGTTTTTGTGTCTATCTACTGAATTCTAAAGTATCTGCACTTAAAAGTAGCATTTTGGTCGACTCTGGTCGAATAATACTGTTTTTTTGCTACTTTAATTGCTGAGGCTGCTCACTAAAGTGTGCTAGCCTGTGTAAATCGATTTTACTGTTTGCCTAACTGCATTTCTGTGTTCTTTCCTAAAAAAAAAAAAAAATACTCCTTGTTTTCCCGCCTTTGCTCGACTAGTTAAGACCAGTATACAGCCTTTGCTGTATTCTGGGCTGTGTGTAGTTCCTGTGTTGGCCATTGCCTTACTTGGATAGAAGGAAGTTTCTGAGCTCACCAGTGGGAGTGGGGAGCCTTGAGCAGCCTATCTGTCCCTGGGGGAAGTGACCTCAGCACTTGAGCTGTAATTCATTGGTTGCCTTGGACCATTTCTAGCTCTTTTCAAGTTCCCTGTATAAAAATCCGCCTCAGGGCGTTTTTGGCTATATACCCAAGCAGAGCTCCACGTGGTCCTGCAGAGGGGTCCTGGCAACAGAGAACTGAAAGAAGCGACCACTTTCCTGATTTAAGTATTTTTTGGCTTTTTTATCTGCATTGTCCTCTCTGGCTTTCATTTAATAAGATATAACTGTTTTTGTGTCTATCTACTGAATTCTAAAGTATCTGCACTTAAAAGTAGCATTTTGGTCGACTCTGGTCGAATAATACTGTTTTTTTTGCTAATTTAATTGCTGAGGCTGCTCACTAAAGTGTGCTAGCCTGTGTAAATCGATTTTACTGTTTGCCTAACTGCATTTCTGTGTTCTTTCCTAAAAAAACAAAAAACAAAAAAAAATACTCCTTGTTTTCCTGCCTTTGCTCGACTAGTTAAGACCAGTATACAGGCTTTGCTGTATTCTGGGCTGTGTGTAGTTCCTGTGTTGGCCATTGCCTTACTTGGATAGAAGGAAGTTTCTGAGCTCACCAGTGGGAGTGGGGAGCCTTGAGCAGCCTATCTGTCCCTGGGGGAAGTGACCTCAGCACTTGAGCTGTAATTCATTGGTTGCCTTGGACCATTTCTAGCTCTTTTCAAGTTCCCTGTATAAAAATCCGCCTCAGGGCGTTTTGCTGCTTTTTAGCGGTCGGCGCTAGCGCAGCAGCGGTTATACAGGTGTAAACTATTTTATACAGGTTTAAACTATTTCTGGCTCCGCCAAGTCTGCTCTTCAATTTTTCCCTTAGAAGCTCTACTCAGTCTATTTAGCTGTATATATTAGCACTTGTTTTCGGAACTTCTATCCTTAGCAAGCACTCATAATAAAACAAGCACTCTTACCCTAAAGTAAGCACTACAGGCATCCACTACCCCTGTGAATACCCACTTCCCTTAAAGGCACAACACTCCTTATAATATTCTAGTATGTCGAGTGGTAGACCACTAGCATCCTTTCTTGTTCAGCTGGTTAATCTGGGAATCTTAAGACAATGTTACAATTGTCTCATGTACACAGACAACCCTCTCCTCCTTCCTACTAACACATATACTTGTGAGAGATGCAACTATATAGCCAGACTGGAGGCTGAACTCTCTCAACTCAGGACTGGCAAGACCAGTCAGGAGGAGATGGTACCCACACCCAAAGCAAAACCAGTCACACATAAAACCACCACTAATGCAAACCAAACACATAAAACACAAAGACATACTCGGAGGCTCTTATAAAAACTTACCAAAACAACAGAGGCCTCCAAAGCAGACACCCAGAAATACACCCCCACAAAACGCAACACCTACAACACATACCTCAAGCAACAGGTGTGTCGCACAATCACAGCCCCTAAGGCAAAATACTATGCCAGAGACATTAGTAATAGGTGACTCTATAGTCAGACACACCGATGTTCCACTTACCAGGCTGAATAAGGAGAGGGTAACGGTGAGCTGCCTATCGGGGGCTAGGATCCGCCACATTACACACGCACTCAGGTCACTCCAAAGCAAGTACAAGTATGATTCAGTCATTGTCCATGCGGGTGTGAATGACCTGAGACGTACCTCCCTGGACTACATGAAGAGACATTGAGGAGCTCTCCGATTATGTAGCCCAGACTGGTATGACCCTGACCCTGAGCAGCATCCTGCCTTCACCAAGAATGATGCCTCAGTACAAAGACAAAATGATCAGTTTTAACAATTGGCTTAATCACTGGTGTCATTCTAGGGGGATCCAATGTCTGTCAGCCTGGGATGATATGCTGGACAAGCCACGTTGCTTCACAAGGGATGGCTTGCACCTGTCACCACTGGGCTTCCGGATACTGGCCAAGGCTCTTGCCACCCCCATAGTGCCTTTTTAGGCAATGCTCAAAGGACAAATCAACCTCCATAAAAAACAAAAATGGAAAAAAATGAAGGGTAATGCTGCTCAACGCCAGAAGTCTAAATCTCAAGATGCAGGCACTCGAAGCACTTCTCAGTATGGAGAACATCGATGTCTGTGCAGTAACCGAAACCTGGTTCAAGGCTCCTGAGAGCACTCCAGCGCTACCAGGCTATACCTCATATCATGCGTTTCAACCTCAAGTTCCAGGCCGAACCACAAAGGGAGGGGGAGTGTCCATTTTCATAAAGGACACCTACACCTCTCGATTGGTGGCTACCCATGAAGCATCAGAAACCATACAAGTTTTACTCACCATAGGCAAAACTGCCATACAACTGGTCGCATGTTATAGAACTCCCTCCCAATCCCAGGAATCCCATCAAGCATTCCTGAAAACACTGGAGGATATGAATGTCACACCAAACACCATCATATTGGGTGACTTCAACTACCCCAACCGAGACTGGGCCCACTATTCTAGCCCTAACACCCTAGCCCAAAGATTCCTGGAATTCATAAACTCAAATGCTATGGAGCAACTGGTCACTTCTCCTACGAGGAGAGATAATATACTTGACCTGATTATCACAAACATGGGGTCCAAATGCTCCGCACCAGATATAAACTCCTCACTAGTAAGATCTGATCATAAACTGATCACGTTGGATGTACATATCCCACCCCCACCCCCAGAACAAAAGACTACAGTGAAAAACTTTTCAAAAGCTGACTTTGTGCTCCTCAAGTCAGAAATGATATCCTTTAAGCCTACTGGGTTAATGGAAACCACATCCCAAAATGCTGAATCCTTCACAAAAGCCTTCTACGGACATCTCCAAGAATGCATGGATCAAGCAATCCCAACTAAAACCAAGACCCTCTCCACCAAGGGAAAACGCCCGGTTTGGTGGACCCCGGCTATAAACAAACTGTACAACAAAAGAAGGAAGCTACTGCAGGACAAAGCCAAATCCCACAAGGGAAAGGCTTCCCTGATCAGCACAAGTAAAAAACTACGTTCTCTCATAAAAACATCTAAAGCAAACTTTGAGAAAAAGATTCCCAAGGATACCAAAGACAATCACAAGGCCTTCTTCAATTATGTCAGAACCTTGGGAGGGAATTCTCAGATATGCTCTGAGCTAGTACACAATGACAAAAAATTCACTGACCCTACTGACATTGCCAACATTCTGGCAGATAGGTTCAGTGCAAATTTCTCCCCTCCCTCACCCCCTAAAGATGAAGTAATTATCCCTGCTGAATGTAACCTACCTGTCATCACAGACACACAGGTGAAATCAGCACTCAACAAGGCAAAAAACACAGCATCTATGGGACCCGATGGTATCCCCGGTTGCGTGTTACGTGAACTTCAAGATGAACTAAACCCGCCCCTAAGAACTCTATTCAGTCTTAGCCTCACTACAGGATATGTACCTGAACACTGGCGCACAGCAACAGTGGTCCCACTCCACAAAGGGGGAAATTCTACTGACCCTGGTAACTACCGCCCCATAAGTTTGACCAGCCTGGTCTGTAAGGCTATGGAAAGAATCATCATGGAACTCATAAATGGCGACATTGGGGATCTGCAGACCCTTGATCCCACACAGTTCGGATTTGTAAAAGGCAGATACTGCCTCATAAACCTGGTTGACTTCTTCGAGACAGTCACTAGTGCCATCGATGAGGGCAAGGCTGTCCACACTGCCTACTTGGACTTGGCTAAGGCCTTTGACATGATACCACACTCTGGCATCATTGACAAGCTCAGCAGCCTAAATGTAAATCCATATGTCACAAGATGGGTAGCAAACTGGCTAAAAAACAGAACCCATAAGGTTAAAATTGCTGGAGCCATGTCAGACTCAAAACCAGTCACAAGTGGTGTCCCACAGGGCTCAGTCTTGGGTCCACTCCTATTCGGCATTTACTTCTCAGATGTGAAAGCAAATATGGAAGGATTATGGCTGACAAAGTTTGCAGATGACTGCAAACTGGGTGCCATAGTTGATTCACCCGCTGACACACACATCCTACAGAAAGGTCTCACTGAAATGGACAACTGGTGCCGGAATCATGGCCTCAAACTTAACGCCAAAAAATGTATAGTCATCCCCTTTGGGAAAAACAAAGTACCCACAAATTATCACGTAGACAATAACCCACTGAATACGGAAGAAGTAATCAGAGACCTGGGGACTCAAGTCGACAGTGACCTCTCCTTTGACAACCATGTTGCCAAAGTGGTCAGAAAGACATTCTACCTTGCCCATCTCATCATGAAGGGATTCTCATCCAGATCAAAGGAGGTCATTGTACCTCTATATTCCTCCCTTGTCAGGCCCATGATTGAATATAATGCTCCATTTGGGATGTATCTCACCCGGCACATGCAGCAACTGGAGAGACCCCAGAAGTACCTCACCAAGAGGATCATAGGTCTCAAACATGTGCCTTATCCAGCTAGATTAAAGAAACTCCAGCTCTATTCAGTAGCATACCGCCTGCTCAGAGGTGATTTGTGCCTAACATACAGGGCCATGTCCAACCAGGAATTGATGGACATGCTCCATCTCAAAAAATCCAAATCCACCAGAACCACACGAACTAAAGATTTCAACCTCTGCACAAATTTGAATAGGACATGCTGGAGGGATAGATTCATAACACAGAGGTTACCCATACTCTGGAACAAAATCCCTGTTCATGTGAGACAAAGCCCTTCATTGGCACTGTTCAAGAAAAATCTCGATGCATGGATGGGAGATCGCAAGTTTACCCCGGGAATCACCTCAGTGTCACTACTAGACAGAGGTATAGTTTACTAAATAATGGGGTCCCACATGTGTCACTACTAGAGAGGCGCAACTATATAGTATGGGGTGGTGTAAAGCCACATCACTGTTGGCTAGGCTTATAAATGCCCCCGGGCAGATAGCCTAGTACACTACTATGAAACTATGAAACTATAAGAATACCTATCTTCCTTAGCAGACCCAATGGTATTTCCTTTGCTATCTCTACAAATGTCTGTTTTCCCAGGAAAATGTGATGCTCATCTTCTGTATTCCAACTTTCATAAAAATTTGATTTTCTGAATACTTGCTTGTATGGAGAAAGATAACCTTTACTTACGTCACCATCTCTTTTTTCCTAAATTACTTTACTTGCAAACATCTGCATTACTCACTCTGTTTATTGTTTTCAGTAACTTTACAAGAATGTTGAAATTATATCACTTTTCAGAGAGACATACTTTCATCTTTTTCTTTAAAACTGCATTTCAACTCATTTTCAACTGTTATCTTAATTTCTGCTTGGAGACTTTAAGATACAGGACCCTTGCTTCCTATCACCAGTTTTAATTTTGACTCAAGCATCATAACTTTAACCCTTGGCAATATCGTTTTTGGCCTCACAGTTGAGACTATGTACAACAATTTTTCCACACTGTAAAAAGCTTCTATTCCCTCTGTAATACAGGGATATTACTTATTTTTAAGCCCTCAGTCTTATCTTCCTCCAAAATGTTACTTTTATTCTGACTTTCAGATACGAGGAACATATTTCCCCTACTATAGAAATCATCTGTCATTTTTTAAACAATAAGTTACTTATTGACAAGGAAATTAGCTCAGGATTACTTTCTTCAGTAATCTGCATGTGTACATGTGGTATATCACCCTTTCAGTTATTTCCTTTCTTTGAGTTGTCTTTGCATTACAAATAATAATTCTGAATAAAATGTTGATTTTCTTTTTTTTGTGTGGACACTTTTGATGTTGCCCAGCGTGCTTTTTCAATTGTTTTCTTGGATTCAATAAGGAATAAGCTCAGAACTCTACATTGTCATACATATCTCACTTTCTGCATCCACTTTGTTATGATGGTCCCCCACATAAGGGTCAATTTTCTACTTTTATCTTCCCTGTTTTACTACTAACACTTCTTGTACATTTTTGTGTTTACTTCTGTCTTGTATGCATATTTTTTCAGCTACTTTACTGACATCTTTTGCACATTTGAAATCAGAATTCCTTATTAGTTCTTTTTTTCCTACACTGATATTTCTTACAGTTTTGGTTTCCTGATTCTGTATAGTTGGCACATGCTTCTGATTACAGAAAGAATCTTTTTCATGGTCAACCAAAACAAAACAATATCTCCATTTGATTCAGTTTATGCCTTACTTACTTTTCCTAGTTCTTTCTTTTTACAAACACACAACTGATCAAATGATAAGGTCTAAGAATGTTGCAAATAGGTTTTCGCAAGAAAGACTACTTGTTTCTTCAGGCTGATGCAGTCACTAAAGCTTTCGCATGTTGTTCTAACTAGCATCAATATTTTTTGTTAACCATTTGCTGGAATATAGATATCATTGGCAACTTAGCAGGGTGGTGCAGTGGTGCATCAGTAGTGTTGTCACCTCACAGCAAGAAGTTCTCTGGTTCGATTCTTGGCTGGGATGCTTTCTGTGTGGAATCTGAATTTCCTGTTTGTGTGGGTTTCCTCTGGGTGCTCCTGTTTCCTACCACATTACAAAGACATGCATCTAGAGAATTTCTTCCCAAACGTCCACTGAGGATTGGCTTCATTCCAAGTTAACAAATGTTAAATAAAATTAGGTGCTATCTTTCAAGATGCATAGCTGAACACCCATTTTATAAAACTATATTGAATGTATATCCAGAGATATGACCTCCTCATATCCAGCTTGCAAAAATTACTTTATGTGTGTGTGTGTATATACATATATAAATATAAATTACTTTATGTGTGTGTGTGTGCATATATATATATATATATATATATATATATATATATATATATATATATATCTATATATATATATATATATATATATATATATATAGAGAGAGAGAGAGAGAGACAGAGAGCGAGAGATGCATATATATATATATATATATATATATATATGTATATATATATATATATATATATATATATATATATATATGTATTTATCTCTCTCTCTTTATATATATATATATATATATATATATATATATATATATATATATATATATATATATATATATACACACATACATATAATTTATATATATATCATTATATATATATATATATATATATATATATATATATATATATATATATATATATGTATATATATATGGGTCTACTTTACATGGTCAACATTTCATAAAGAAGAAGATGATATGGTCGAGACCATATGATCGACTTTTAAAATGTAAAAAAACCCCACAACAATCACTTACCTTCACATTGCTCTGCCCCCACACCCCCAGAACTTAAATATAACAACTCCGAGATTTTTCTATTCCGCACTGTACGGAGATGCCCGTTCTGCATGGTTGACATTTAGAAAGTCGATCATATGGTCTCGGCCATATGGTCTTCGACTTTATGAAATGTCGACTATGTGAAGGGGACCCATATGTATGTATGTATATATATATATATATATATATATATATATATATATATATATATGTATATATATATATATATATATATATATATATATATATATATATATATATATATATATATATATATAGATATATATATATATATATATATATATATATATATATATATATATATGCATGCATATATACAGAGCTGTACTTTGAAATCCCGACGCCCAGAAGATCAACGTTTAGAATCCCAAGATGAAAATCATGAAACTGTGGAAACTAGAACATCAGAGTTTGGTAAGTAAACACTTGGCCAACATGTTCTTTTCTCCACTGTTGTGTGATCACAGAGTTCATATATACAGTGGATATAAAAAGTGTACACATCCCTGTTAAAATGCCAGGTTTTTGTGATGTAAAAAAATTAGACCACAATAAATAATTTCAAAACTTTTCCCACCTTTAATGTGACCTTTATCCTGTATAATTCAATTGAAAAAAACAAATCTGTTAGGGGAAAAAATATAAAAAATAAAAAACGTACAATAAGCTGGTTGCATAGGTGTACACACTTTAAACTAATACTTTGTTAAAGCACTTTTTGATTTAATTACAGTATTCAGTCTTCTTGAGTACATACCTGCCATCAATTAAAGAGACTCGGATTAACCCCAACTAATATGCTGCTGTTCTAGTAGAATTTTCTTGACATTTACTCACTTGTCTGCTACAGAAAAAGCAATGGTTTACAGAGAGCTTAAAAAGCATCAGTGGGATCTCATTGTTGAACGGTATCAGTCAAGAGAAGGGAACAAAAACATTTCCACAGCATTGGGTATACCATGGAACACAGTGAAGTCCACATACCTCTCAACCCCTTAGAGCAAGAAATCTGGAGAAAGCCATAAATAAAAGTGGGACAAAGGCCCAGAAATAAGGACATTTTTTAAATATTGCTCTGGCATACTTAGAATGCTGATAGAATAACAGGTTTTGCATTAGCATGAATTTTCTGAAGGGTATGAAGTCTGAAACTCAAATGTCTGTCATTATTTTGTAACTTCAATCTTTAATGATTTGCCACTAATTTGCCAGAAAACTACAATTTTATAAAAAACAGACCAAAAATATGAGGCAAAAATCTGGACATTCTGCAAAAAATCTGTACAGTTGAGAGGTATGAGTGAAGACAGTCATCAAAAAGTGGAGAAAATATGGGGCAACAATGACATTGCAAAAAACTGGACATCCCTCCAAAATTGATGAAAAGACAAGATGAAAACTGATCATGGAGGCTGTCAAGAGACCTACAGAAACACTGAAGTAGCTGCAGGAATTTCTGAAAAGTACTGTTTGTGTACTACATGTGACAACAATCTCCCATATTCTCCGTATGTCTGGACTATGGGGTAGGTTTACAAGATGGAAGCCTTTTCTTGCACAGCAAAAACATCCAGGCCTGGCTAAAATTTGCAGAACAATACATCAAGTCTTCAAAAGCATCTGGAAAACTGTGTTATGGTCCAATGAGACCAAGGTTAAACTTTTTGGCCACAATTTCAAAAGGTACATTTGGCTCAAAAACAACACTTCGCGTCACCAAAAGAACACCATCCCCATGGTGAAGCATGGTGGGGGCAGTATCATGCTTTGGGGTTGCTTTTCTTCAGCTGGAACTGAGGCTTTATTCAAGGTGGAGGGAATTATGAACAGTTCCAAATACCAGTCAGTTCTGGCCCAAAACCTTCAGGTGTCTGCTAGAAAGCTGAAAATTATGAGGAGTTTCACCTTTCAGCATGACAATGACCCCAAGCATACATCCAAATCAACAAAAGGATGGCTTCACCAGAAGAAAATTAAAGTTTTGGAATGGCCCAGCCAGAGCCCAGACCTAAATCCAATAGAAAATCTGTGGGGTGACCTGAAGAGGGCTGTGCAAAAGAGATGCCCTTGCAATCTAACAGATTTGGAGCACTTTTGCAAGGAAGAGTGGGCAAATATTGCCAAGTCAAGAAGTGCCATGCTGATGGACTCCTACCCAAGAAGACTGAATGCTGTAATTAAATCAAAAGGTGTTTCAACAAAGTATTAGTTTAAGGGTATGTACACTTACGCAACCATCTTATTGCACATTTTTTATTTTTAATATTTTTCCCCTAACAGATTTGCTTGTTTTTCAATTGAATTGTGCAGGTTATAGGTTACATTAAAGGTGGGAAAAGTTTTGAAATTATTTATTGTGGTCTGATTTTTTTATATCCCAGAAACCTGGCATATTAACAGGGGTGTGTACATATTTTATATCCACTATATAGTTAAGGGGGGTGTGGTGGACACTCAAACCCACCTAGGTGGGTTTTCCTTACCTCAGCATGAGTTTTGTTTCCATTGGGCCTGTGTTTACTTACCCTAGTAAAAATCTGACTTTTGTCTTTCCTCGGTTTTGTGATTTTTGACTCGGGATTCTAAACATCAGTCTTCTGGGCAATGGGATTTTGAAGTAGACCCATATGTATAAAGATATATATATATATATATATATATATATATATATATATATATATATATATATATATATATATATATATATGTCTACCTGAGATGGTCGACAAGCCATTTGATCGACTTTTATTTGGTCGACAATTCATTTGGTCGACAGGCAGACTTGGCCCCCTCCCCAATGTTGCGCAACCCTGGAGTTGATATATATAGTTAGGGGTGGGGTGGGGTGGGGTGCACAGCCCCCCACATTGGGGGGTGTGGGGGGCAAAGCCCCCCACATAAAACTGCTTGTCGACCAAATGAACTGTCAACCAAATGAAAGTCGATCATTTGGCCTGTAGACCATGTGATAGGGTTCCATATATATATATATATATATATATATATATATATATATATATATATATATATATATATATATATATATATGGGTCTACTTCAAAGGATTGAAATGCCACATCATCAAAGACCATATTATTGAGACAAAATCACTGAATCCTCGGAACCACAAAGCCTAACCTTGGGAAGTGAACGGCTTGGCCACCATGGTGAACTTTGCCCTTTCCCCACTGTAGTGTGATTTCAGAGTAGGTATATTTATCTAGGGGTTCTGTTGGGTTTTAATCTCTGCACTGTTTTTTTTTTTGCCTGGTCGCCAAGTGGTTTACTTCCCGCGGTTAGGTTTCACAGTTCTGGGTGTTTGATTTTTTTTAGGATTCAGCAATGTCGGCTCGATAATGTGGTCTTTGGTGATGTGGCATTTTTGTCCCTTTGAAGTTGACCCATAGATAGATAGATATATATATATATATATATATATATATATATATATATAATTTGTTTTGATGTTCAACATTTTGAGAGGTATGTGACAGCTTACCGAATACTATCCTGAAAGTCATAACACTGTATGCATAATCCTGAAATGCCAAAATGTTGAACCTATATAATTTGAACTCAAAATACCTACTAATAGCATACATGCATTACACATGTACAATGTGCCTTTACACAGCCAGTCAACAAACAATATCACTTACACATTATTGAAATGCAGAAATGAGTTCTAACATAGGTGCTGTGGGCAGGTGGGGGAGTACAGCGCTCTACATAGATTTATAGGTGTGTACTAGGCTTATAGCCTTACCCATAGAGGTGCCCTGACATTGTGCCACCCGACGTTAGTTTCCAGTGCTTCTATCAAGTAGATCCACTGGAGTGATCCCCGAGGTGAACTTTCTATTACCCATCCACTCATCAAGATCTTTCTTGAAGAGGGACAGCAAGGTGCTCTACTTGAAATGTATGGGAAGTCTATTCCAGAGTATGGGCACCCTCTGGGTGAGGAACCTGTCCCTCTAGCATATTCTGTTAATTGTGGTAATGAGGCTGAGGTCTCTGGAGCATGTGGTGTGGAGTTATTGGGATTTCTTTAGATGTAGCATTTCTAACAGAGCTGGGTCAGATATGGCTTTGTAATTCAAGCAGAGATCGCCTCTAAGTAGGCAATATGAGAGACAGAATAGCTGGAATCTTTTGAGTCTGTCCATGTAGGACATGTGTTTAATGTCTGGGATCCTTTTTGTGAGGTACTTCTGTAGCCTCTCCAGCCGTTGCATGTGTTTAGTGAGGTACATGCCAAATGGGGCATTATACTCAATGATTGGTCTAATGAGGGAAGAGTAGAGAGAGACGATGACTTCTTTCTTCCTGGATGCAAAACCCTTGGTAATGAGATGTGCCACATAGAATGACTTTCTGACCACAGTGGCATTGCGGTGGTCAAAGGAGATATTGCTGTCAACCTGCTTCCCCAGATCTCGTATAATAACTTCAGCATTCAGTGGACTCCCATCAATGTGATAATTAGTGGAAACTGAGTTTTTACCAAAGGGGATGATAACACATTTTTTGGTGTTAAGCTTAAGGCCATGGTTTCGACAGCAGTCATTGCTCTCAGTGAGGCATTTCTGTAGGATGTTTGCATCACATGAGGAGTTAATAATAATTCCCAGCTTGCAGTCATCTGCAAACTTAGTCAGCCATAGTCCCTTTGTGTTGGCCTGGACTTCTGAGAAGTAGATGCCAAGCAGGAGAGGACCCAGGACCGATCACTGTGGGATTCCACTCATGACTGGTTGGCAGTCTGACTTGGAGTTCACTACTTTCAAACTGTGTGTTCTATTTGTTAGCCAGTTTGCAACCCACCTAGTGATATAGGAGTTGATGCCTAGTTTGGTGAGTTTATCAATAATTCCCGAGGTTGGAATGGTATCCAAGGCCTTGGCCAGATTGAGGTAGGCTGTATGCACTTCCTTACCTTCATTCACAGCCCTGTTGGCTGGCTCAAGGAAGTCAACCAGGTTGAGCAGGCATGATCTCCCTTTCACAAAGCCAAACTGTGTGGGGTCCGGAGTTTGTAGATTTCCTATATCTTTGTTAATCAGGTTCATGATGATGTGCTCCATAGCTTTACATATCAGACTCATCAGGTTAATGGGGTGATAATTCCCAGGGTCTGTAGTCATTCCCTCTTTATGGAAAGGGATGACTGTAGCAGTGCACCATTCAGTAGGGAAAAAGCCTGAGGTGAGGCTGTGACTGAACAGGGCACACAGATGTGGTGTAAGTTCACCTTGTAGTTCATGTAGAACACAGCCAGGGATATTATTGGGTCCCATAGAAGATGTATTCTTGGCCTTGCACAATGCAGCTTTAACCATGCTGCAATAATGCTGAGTTCCTGGCATTCTTCTGGTATTGTGATTGGTCCTTTGGGGGGAGAGGGGTAAAGTTGGCACTGAATCTGTCAGCCAGTATGTTGGTAATATCTACTGGCTCAGTATAGGAGGTACCATTGTGCAGTAACTCAGAGCAAATATGTGTATTGCTGTGGAGGTTGTTGATATAACAATAGAAGGCTTTGTGTTTGTTTTCAGTGTCTGCTGAGATTCTGCCTTCATAGCTGGCTTTAGAGGATTTGATGAGGGATCTAAATTTTTTGTTGAGGGAAATAAGGGATTTTTTCCAGTCTTGGGACTTCACCTTTTTCTGCAACAGTGTCTTCCTTCTGTTGTAGAGTTTATTAATGGCTGGGGCCCACCGGATTGGCTTCCTTTATTTGGAGGAGAGTGTCTTGGTTCTATTGGGTATGGCTAGTTCCATGCATTTATGTACTTGTTCGTACAGTACACTGGTGTATGATTTGGTAGTCATGCAGGTATTTTCCATTGGCATGGGTGCCATGAAGTTAGCCACCTCTGTTTTTAGGAGTCCAAAGTCAGCTTTGGAGAAGTTTTTCAAGGTGGTTACCTTTACGGGGGGGGGGGGTGAGATGAGGATTTCCATGGTGATTAGTTTATGGTTGGATCTGACCAGGGAGGGATTAACTATTGGTGTAGAACAACAGTAACCCATGTTAGTAATAACCAGGTCAAGGATGCTGCTTCCTCTAGTGGGGGTCAGAATGAGCTGGTCCAGGGCATTGGAAATGATGAATTCCAGGAAGCGTTGGGCCAGTGTATTGGTGCTTGAGTAGTTTTCCCAGTTGATGGAAGTGTAATTGAAATCTCCTAGAATGAGAGTGTTGGGTTGCACCTTGATGGATTCCAGGGTGCTAAGGAATGTGGAGTGAGAGTCAAGGGATGTGGTTGTGGACCTATAGCAGGTTATGACCTGGATCGCCGTCTTACCCAATGTTAGTTGTACCTGAAGTATCTCAGATGCATTATGCTGGGCTACAAGTCTAGAGATATGCATATCCTTTATAAATATAGAGACACCACCACTTTTGGAGCTTCAATCCATTTTTCGGGGGCGACAGGTGTGATATGAGTTATAGCCTGGTAGCGCAAGTGTGCTTTCTGCCACTTTAAGCCAGTCCTCTGTTACAACACAACAATCGATGTTCTCCATTTTGTGGAGTGCTTTGAGCGAGTGCATCTTGAGATTTCGACTTCTAGCATTGAGCAGCATGACCCTCAGATTGCATTTATTTGTAGCTGTTATGGTGATAATTTGGTCTTTGGAACACTGCCTAAAATGGCATCCCAAGCAAATAGATACTGGATCCCCTTAGAATGGCACCAAAATCTTAACCAATTGTTGAAGTCAATCATTTTTTTATTGTACTGCAGTATCATTCTGGGTGATGGTAGGATACTGCTTAGGGCTAGTGTCATACATGCCTGGGCCACATAATCCAAGAGCTCCACCATGTCTCTTTTCATGTAGTTCAGGGAGGTGCGTCTCAAGTCATTCACACCCACATGGACAATGACATAATCATACTTGTACTTGTTGTGAAGTAACCTGAGTGCATGTGTTATGTGTCGGATACTGGCACCTGATAGACAGCTGACTGTTACCTTTTCCTTATTCAACCTAGTGAGTTGGACATCTGTGTGCCTCACTATTGAGTCACCTATGATTAGAGTACTGGGCAAGGTGTTTAGCCTTAGGGGCTTAGGTTGAAGGACACACTGTGGAGGTGAGCTATGTGTCCTGTGGTTTGTGCTGTGTTGTGGTGTTTGAGTGTGTTTCTGTCTTGGAGGTCTCTGGTGTTTGTTGGACATACGTATGTATACATACATATGTAGGAGAGTAGGTATTTTGACTTTAATATTTTAACATTTCAACATTTTGACATTTCAGCATCGTACACTCAATATTATAAATTTTTCAGTAAATTGATATGGACCCACTGGAAACAGATAAATATGATTTATTACATTTCTTTAGCTGTATGTATGAACATAATTCAGTTAATTACATTGTGTAGTATAAAGGCAATGCTAACATAATAAACGGATTTCAACTTAGAAAGAAAAATAAGTACTGGAAACTCAGAGTGTGTGAAAATGTATGATACTCCCTAAAACTGGATTCCATGACAAGTTACTTGAATTCTTGACTGTCAGGAAAATATCTGATGAAAGGCAATCCTACTGAAGCTTTTAGTATGTTTTGACTTGTTATGTATCTGTCAGGCCTGACAGTTTTCAACATTACAGAGATCATTTGTTGAATGTTGTATTAAGTAATTTGTCCTCAAAGCCATTCCCTCCATCAAGTAATTCATGAAAGCCATCCTCCATTAATCCAGTCTAGAGCGTTGCCCCACATGGATAACTATGAAACATATCAAGGAAAGTAAGTAATATACTAGGCTTAGACTGAAATTGATCCAGTGGCATCACCGTTCTACCCCACTTAACAAACTGTATAAATATATATATATATATATATATATATATATATATATATATATATATATATATGTGTGTGTGTGTGTGTATATATATATATATATATATATATATATATATATATATATATATATATATATATATATATATATATATATATATATATATATGTATAGTACAGAATAGCAAGTGCTACAGGTTTTAATAGGTATAACTGATGTACCTTGTTCATGTTCAAAGTAAGCAGAGTCATTTCAGATTCCCATTTGTAAAATGTAATGAACACTGTAAATTAAAATACACTGATACATTTAATACATAGCATTATGATAAATTTTTATATTTCCGTGTCACAGCATCAACATTTTTATTTTCCTATGAATTAGTCTCTCTTTCTCTTGTCTTCCTCCAAGATGGGTTATAGCAAAATAAATGCAACAAGCACAGAAAAGAGTATTAGCCAGATTCACATAAAGCTGCAGTGCTAATACAGCCGCGGTGCTACAGCAGTAGCATTGTCGCCTCACAGCAAGAGGTTCTCCTGTTCGATTCTCGGCTATAGCACTTTCTTTGTGGAGTCTGCATGCCCTACCCGCAGTCAAGTGACATTTAAAGACATGCCAGTAGGTGTGTGTGAAGCGGTTGGTCGTCGGGCTGGCAGCATAAGAATCCACTGTCAGTCATGAGCGGACTGGAGTTCTGCTGTGACGACCCTACCCGGGAAAAGCCAAAACACATTACTTTACGTAAAATACTTTTTAAACTTATTTAATTCGTTAAGTACACATAACTTGACTATATCTGATAATTTGAGTTGCATTTTTGTTGTGTTCTTGGCTGTTACCTGAGGATGCAGCTTACATAAAATTAATCAATATGTGCAACATTCCCTCATTTCCAAAATGATTGAGGATTAGGGGCAATATTTTGGATGTTTTATCATCATTCATGATAAGGAAGTAACTTATCACAATGTCTTACCTTGAGCATATTTTATTTTTAGGAATCTGTGTAATAACTACCGCAAAAGAATATAACCTACTGTATTATCTTGTTTAGTAGCACCTTTCCTTTTAAACATAGTCAGTGAGTTAGTATTACTCTTTTAATCAACATTTTGTTTAGCAAACAAAGCTTTAAGTTGCCAGTAACTCTGTAAAAAAACAATCTCTCAAACAATGCTTTAACTATCCAGTAAATATGTAAAACAACATCTGTCATAAAGATATTTTTGATCAAGGTTGCTATAAATAACAGTTTAACTGTCCAAAACATAAAGGGATTCCAGCAGAGGAACTAAGTAGTTCAGTGTATAGAGGAGACAAGACACATGAGTGAAATGTATGCCTGTATGTGTGTGTGTGTGTGTGTGTGTGTGTGTGTGTGTGTGTGTGTGTGTGTGTGTGTGTGTGTGTGTGTGTGTGTGTGAATGTATGTGTATGTCTGCCCTTTCCCCTACATAACATTTTTCAGTTTCAGCTGTTACCTTTTCAAATCCCAGATGTCAGTCTGATATACTGTGTGTGTCTTTTTTATCAAATGGGCATTAAAGAACAGCTACGCATCCATTGCATTTATGACAAGTTTTGAGTTTGTACAACAAATAGACCAGAGATATATCAAAACAAATGTTAGCTCAAGTTAAAATATGTCTTTATTCTACATAAAACATCCAAGTGCCTTTACTTACTGACACAATTCATCAGAAAATATACACATGACTGAAAACATTCTTTAACTAAATGCAGAAAAGTATAGCATAATAGTGCTTGGCAAAAATGTTGTTGAAACTTCATGTGTTATATATAAATGGTACTCCTCTTCAGACAGTGACATTCATAAGACACCTGAGTATTTATGTGTTGTGGACAATTCTCTATCAGTTGGACGTCACGTTTCTACCATAGTTTGGATATCCTTCTATGTGGCAGAGGTGATTTCCAAAGGAAAAGTTTCGAGATACAAAGACGTCATGCTACTGCTGTATTCTACCCGTGTCAGACTCATTAGAAAATGTAATGTCCCCTTTACTATTTACGAATCTAAACATTTCACTCAGCTGGAAAGGCCTGAAAGATTTCTAACAAAGAAAATTAAAGGCCTTAAATCTATCAACAAGGTCAACAGATTAGCACAACACGTCTTATATTCCATAGCCTACCAGCTGCTATGAGATTACCTATGCCTTGTTTTTCAAGGCACAAATGATCCAGTGTTATTGGACATATTTCTTCATAAAACCAATGGCTCTAGAAATACCAGCACTAGGGACCTAAATCGTTAACAATAAATCACCATGACTTGCTGCAGATATAGTTTCCTAACTCATTGTAATCCTAGCCTATGGAATAAGTTAGCACAGCAGAACTCACTCATGTAGGGAAGACTAAATTGTGCTTTAGCTACCTTTAAGGCTATTCTTAATGACTGGATGGGTAGAAACCAATTTACTCTAAAGTTATCATGCATAGTCCTGCTTGATGCATGCGATATGCATTATTAACTACTTGAAACCTGTGGAAAGAACTTTCAAGTACGTCTACTGAAAGGTGTACATGGTTAAGCATATTATGGTCCCTATGACCCATCAACAAGTATTGCTACTGTGCTCCTATTATAAAAACAAAATAAAACAATACTAGGTCAATATGAGAGGGAATTCTAAAGAGATTCATACTTCCTCATACTAACATGCTATGGAAAATGTCAAACTGATGTTCAGTTGTATGGCAGCTGTGTTGCACTCCTGGAAGGAATTGACTTTCATTTTTCTATGCGGATATTGGCCACAGCCAAAATCTTTTGTTCTGGATATAAAGCTGTTAGAGAGGGAACATGAAAGCCACTAAGATAATCAAGGGAGTAGGAATCTTGTGTATACAGAATGGAAGAAAATGTCTAGCATGTTTGCTTCAGAACAGAAAAACGGGATTTTATTGTGAATAGGGACTCAATCAGTGTCATCAAGTGACATTACGAAAATAGTATATTTTGGTGAAAGGGGGAAAAAGACTGATGAGACCTGGAAAGTAGCAAATGTATTTCTGATTCACTTTTTCGCAGAAAATGTTGAGGGGGCTACAGAAAAAATCCCATTGAAAAAGCATCAGGAACATTCTGAGAAAGTTGGGAGGAAGAGTAGGGCAGTACACAAAAACAGATGCAACAGTAAGATGACTCATAGTGCCGTTTATGCTCATCAACCTGTTTCGATTTTTATCAATTCATATAATACAGCCGACACTGCTAACAGTTTCACAGACAAGAACATGACAACATACATTTTATTAGACAGAAAAGCTTGTCACAATCCTGATAGGTCATCACTATCAAAACCTTCATGAAAATGATAAAACTACATTTTGATGTTGCTTGTCACTCTGGTGGCATAGAGGTTTAAAGCCCTGACTACAGCACAGATGATTCAGGTTCAATTAATGGCTCAGGCAACTGCTTGGGCAGTAGGGTGAGATGAGATATGTGTTACCATCCAATGAGGGTTGGTAGTGACATGAGTGTTTTGTTGTGACAATCCCTTGTAGGAACTGGGGAAGTCATACATTGAAATGTGTATGCCTAATGGTGGGTGGGTGGATATGGCTAAGTTGCTGCAAATGTGGAGCACTGGACTGCAAAATCTCTCATTGCATACCCACCTATGGATGTTACCACTAATAACCAAGGGAGACCTTCTGTAGGTTATAAAGGACCCCCCCCAGTTGATGGGTGGACAGCATGACTCCTCAGAATGTCCTTCACCTCCGTGCTGGCCCTGATAAAAAAATTGTCACTTACTGGAGAAAGACTGGAATGTTGGCAGACCCAGCAAACCATGTGAGGCACAAGGAAGGCTTTCAGTATGACAGAGGTGGATTCCTCCCTCCAGAATAGTTTAACAGACAACTTCACCTGTTGGGGAAAAAATAGGTTGGAATTAATCAATTAATTTAAATATCAGAGGACATTAATGGCTGACACTGGCTCAATAATGTGCCATCAATGCAACAGCTGAAATTGAGTACAAAAAAAGCAAACTCTGATTGTGAATATTATAGTTCCGTTCTGCAAAGAAAAGCTTATCAGTATCCTGACATCAAAATGGAAAAGATAACATGACATATTGTCAAAGAATGTGATCATCTACCACAGGACACTATCTCATGCAGTTATTTTGTGCTGTGATTTATGAAATTAAAGTTGTTTCCATTTTCTACCTTAAAAAACAGTGATAAATGCTTGTGGCAAACTTTTTCTGTGACCGATAGTCTCTTATCTTTTCACCGAATAAAAGGTTCATCATCATGCACAAGTCGCAGAAAACACAACAAGTCGCATCAATCCATAACCATCACTACACTTACGAAGGATGGAAATAAAATCAATGAAAATTTGCTAAACAATGCAGCACTAATGAAATCTTCTAGCAAAAGTAACTGAGTAATAAGTAGTATATAATGCACTGGTGTGAAAAGTGTTTTTTTTTTTCAGCAGTTTCCAGCAAAAGCTATTTTCAAAACATAATGGCACATGACAAGCATATCTGGCTCAAGCTTATGTAATGTAATGATCCAGAATGGATTGTTTAGTTAAATTATAAAAGGTAACACTACCACACATATGTATCTAAGTGCAACCCACACACACATGTATGGTTTACACCGTGAAAATCTACTGCCAATCATTAGCGGACCAGATTTCCGCTGTGGCGACCCCTAACTGGGAAAAGCCGAAAGACAACAATAACTTGATTGCTGTTGTGCACAATGATGGAAAAGTATATTATCTTACAACAAGGGAACTAATCCAATTATCCTTATGCTTTATTATTTATGCAGCTAAAAATAAAGAAACATTTTATAAACATCCTCTATTTTAATGTTTCATTGTCACCGCTAACAGCTGCAGACCATTCTAACAATAGTTGTCACAATAAAACGTATGTCAATGACTTATAAATAAGATTTGTATGTAGATAGATAGGTGAGATATAAACTGGTTTGGCTTTAGCCTCCCCAGACTCTGAGTCAAGAAAACTCTACTGTTAACTTTTCATAAGAAATGTATCCATTATAGGCTTTCAGCATCATATCTGAGAGAGACAGCAAAAAAGGAAAAATACAGACTTTACATGCAGGAATGAGATAAAGAAAGCAGGTACGAGGCACAGGTGTTCCAGTCTGTGTGTTTGGATTATTCCTTACTAATGGGGTTAGCTTCTCTTGCATATTATGCAAGAAGGAGTTCTGGGTGGAATCCCATGAACTTTTAAGTAGAAAGAGAAGTCAGTCTGAGACTCTGGAAGAGAAACACCTTTCCTTCAGAAAAGAACTGTTACCAATCTAAACTGTAGATATACTACTAGCACTGGAAAAACAGAGGAATGCCACAAATTGCTTCAGGGGCTTCAGGGGCTTCGGGTATTCTTTTGAATTTTCAGGTGTATGTCTAATCCAGGGATATAGGCATCCAAAGGACTGAGGAACTGTTTCTTAATTTTGCCAATGCTTGCTACTGTCTGTTATATTTGTTTAATCCTGAGAATTCTTACTAAGAAAGTACTATACACATTCAATTTTATCTTTGGAATGACACAACTTGTATTCTGATAAATTTGAAATGTCTTAATTTGTTATCAGTAAAGCTATTTATTTCAGAAACACAGCATCTGCATAGTATATGCATGAAAGCAATATACATATCACAGTCTCTCTCTCTCTCTCTCTCTCTCTACACAAACACACTCATACATATAGATAGACAGGTGTACTGGTAAGAAATAATGTGATTCGCTAGTTCAAGATACTTGTTCTGTATTCATTTGGACACCAAAGACACAAGATTTTATGGTTGTAATGGATTGCCTTGTGTATAATCCACACACTAATTTATTTTTATTTATTTTTTTTTATTTTTACATTTGTTAACCGGGCTAGTCTAACTGGATATATTTTCATTTTCAGTAGAGGCCCGGGGAGAAAAGCTCTAATACAGCATCTCTCAGCAGTGAAAGGGAATGGAATGCATCCTGGCAGGATAGAAACTGTTTTGTATTCAAATCTACTACCAGAAATAAAACACAGGGTTCATAATGCCAATTTGATCAGTTTATATCCATGATCATTAATCATACACAAATGCACCATCCTGCAAGTAAACAACAGATGATCTAATTCCAGCATTGATAATCACCTCTGATGCTACAGAGTTATAGGCCAGACATTACTGGGTAGTATGTCAGTAGTATGTCAGTTCCCCTACCAGTTGGCATGTGCAGTCACCATGGCAAGTGGCATACCAAAACTGCACACACATACTCAGACATTGTGTGTGCCAATTCCACCAAAACAGTATTGTGAAAAGCTCACTCTCCCACTCATGCACCCTATTAAACTGGCCCAGGAAAGGGAAGGGGAAAGAAAAGAAGAGACGGGTCCACACTGAGTGCCCATAAAACAGGAGGGAGGGTGGAATAAGAATCTCACTAGCCACTCTGGTAAGTTTGACACCAGAGAACACAAGCACCAAGATCAAATACGCTTGAGGCACCAAGATGAATATGATATACCCCCTGGCAGAAGAGCAGTCTTTATGACAAAATTGTATACATGCAAACAGCTTTTGACCCCAAGCCTGCTCCCACAAACAAAACTTGTGACCCATACTGCAGGTGCTACTGGTTTGTTTACATGACCATAAACTGTAAACAACTAAACCACCCAACCAGTAAAGAAAAAAATATTTCATTTCAGCATTGATAGCCTTCTCTGAGGTCTCAGTGTTATAGGTAACCCGGAACTGGGTAGAGTGTCAGTCTGCCTCACTGATTGGCTTGGCCAGCCCACACACACCAAATAGCACTTCAAAAGTGCTCCCTCAGCCATATGTGATAATTCCATGAATACAAATGACAGATTAAGTCACTAATAACAAACCAAGAGAAACACAAAAAGTGAAGTCTGCTCAGCTGCTTCAAAATCAGAAATTTATTAAGTCACAAACACAGCCAAGGTTTAGTGCTTTTGTTCCTGATGGTGGAACCTCCTCAGAATAAAACTTGCAAATCAACAGCTTAAATATTCAAATCAACCAATTAGAACCAAAGTAAAAAAATCACATGATAACATAAAAAATCACATGATAAACAAAAAATACTAAAAACCGTATAACATAATTCCTTAGTTTTAAAACTGGTGCAATAGAGTACCCATCATTTCAACCAGGCGAGGTCAGAGTATCCATACAAATTTGCCATTTTAATTCTTGCTCACTAAGATATTCATCAATGACTTTTCCTTGAACATCACATTTAACCTGCTGAATGGCTAAAACACCAAAAATGTGTGTAGAATTAGCCATAACATGCCTATATAAGGCATTAGTTTTTTTTTTCTTTTTTATGTCCAAGTTGTGTTCATATATATGGTCCCTAAGTCTACAAGAAGTTTTTCCTATATAAAATGATGGACAGTTGTGGCACTGGGCTAGATAAATCACTTGAGAAGTGGTACAATAAAAATGCCCATTAACTTTATATACACTATCCCTTATTGTAAAACTATCAGCCTCTATAATAAACTTACATTGTGAATAATGCATGCATTTACAAGTACCCTTCCTGCCAGCATAACTTAAAGAAAATGTATTTTCAGTCAACTGTTTTAAAGACCTATCCTTCCTGTAGATAATAATAGTCTTAGGTCCAATTTTTATAGTCTTAGGTCCAATTTTTATAGTCTTAGGTCCAATTTTTTCCAGCATAAAGGGGATCAGTTGTAAGTAAAGTCCAGTTATTATTTAACACCGTGGCTATTGTTGGACTGTTCATACTTTAGGTGGTAATAAAAGAATGTTTCATCATTTCATTATCTTTGACACTAAACACAGTCTTGTTGCCTGTTCATGGTTAACGGTCAGTTCCATGTAAAATAGGGTAATATACACTAAGTTTCTTTTTGTTATTACCTCTAATTTTATTTCTTGCAAAAATGCTAGTGGGTAACCTCTGTTTAGAAACATTCCCATTAGTTTATTAGATTCAGATAGAAAGGTATCACTATCTGAAACCATTGGAGCATGCCTAACCAGTCGTCCCTTTACGACATAATTTTTTTGATGTTGTGGATGCCAACTTGAATAATGTAAATAATTTTTTTGAAAAAGTAGGCTTGTAAAAAATAGTGGAAACATAACAACCCCCCAAGATGTTGTTACTAACCACCACATCCAAAAAGGCAATCTGATTTATATCATAATTGTAAGTGAATTTCAGAAAATCAAATGTGTTATTAATGTATGTCAAAAATTCTTTGAGTTTTTCACCTGTATAGACCCACACGATAAAAATGTCATCCAAAATTCATGTATATAAGGTCCAGCAACTCATATAAGGGCAGTTTGTAATAAATAAAAAAAAAGCTGTTGATTTGTAAGTTTTATTGTTCTGAGGAATTTCCACCATCAGGAATGAAAGCACTAAACCTTAGCTGTGTTTGTGATTTAATAAATGTGTGATTTTGAAGCAGTTGAGCAGACTTCACTTTTTGTGGAATTCCATGAATG
The DNA here is from genome assembly GCF_019279795.1 of Protopterus annectens. Taxonomy (NCBI): domain Eukaryota; kingdom Metazoa; phylum Chordata; order Ceratodontiformes; family Protopteridae; genus Protopterus; species Protopterus annectens. The sequence continues at coordinate 747,331,054 of NC_056744.1, forward strand.
CAACACTGTGAATCAGTCACTCAACCCCTCATGCATCCTGCTAAACTGTCTCAGTAAAGGGAGGGGGATGGAAAAGGGGGAAGGCCACACCATGAGAATGAAACTATTCATCCCTGTTCTTGGCCTTGATAAACTGATCATCACAATCTACCAGAACTCATGAACAGTGTAGCTTACATCCCTTGGACTATAGTACTTGTGACCTCTACAAATACATTTCAGTGCTAAAAACAACACATATTTATTCATACATACACCCAAAACAAGAGTAAAACTATATAAGAGAAAATTCACTTAACTTTTTGCTGCTTGAATTATATGTTATGCAGTTGGAATTATGTTATTTAAAGATTATTTTTTTTCTTTCCATAGAAGCCAGCTTTAAATCAAGAATGAATTAAAAACATTTCCTGTAAGAAAGAAGACAAATGCAAGATAAAAAAAAAATATATATATATATATATATATCACATAAGTGAACACCAACTACATGCTTAATGACAGCAACCAAAAAAACTAACCACTCTGGCCCCAGTGTGAATTTTATGTTTATGAGATGTTTCTGAGGCTGGAGATGTAAAGACATATATCAAATCAATCTCAGTAAAATAGATGACCAATCATTATTGAATTAGGAAGCCACTGTTGAGTTGACACCAATTCTCTAAACTTCTAGATAACAAAATATGCAAGTGACCTGCCTGGGGCAGTGGAAGGACCCAGAAGTATCAAATTAGGTCTCAAAGTCTTCCTGCAAAACCTTGCCATAGTCCTGAGAAGAGATGGGTTTAAGGCTGAAATTTATGCCATTCTTCTGCACTGATGCACTCTTAACTATTCAACCTATGAAGGAATGCCCATACATTGGAACACTTGGCAACCTCCAAATGAAGTGAGCAAACATAATCAGGAAGGCTGCAACTCCACATGCTAATAACTATCTAATGTAAGAAAGGAATCTCTGTAAGATTTTCTAACAGATTTATTGTGGTTCAGGCTCCTAGGCAGCAAGACATTTCCCTGTGGTACATTTGGTTATGGATATATGGCGGAAGTGACATTCAGCTGCAGATACATATGATTCTTGCAAATTCCCTGTGGGCAAAGATAAGCACATACAGCCATGGCCACATGTTCACTAAACAAGTGTGCACGGGCAAGATAAGTAATCTCTGCTGTGCTGGATGTACAGAGCATGCTTATGAAAGTACAACACGTAGAAGTATGCTGCAGCATGTTTTTAGATAAGACACTGTGAATGGGGTAATGGCCCCCACACACCAGTAATAAAGACACTGCTCATTGTAGGCTGCATTGTTACTGCCACTGACATATCTACTGAGTGCTCTGCTGGGGATGCATGTTATACTGCATGCTGTCGCATGATGGACTGCGGGCCATGCACATTATTTTCTCTCTGTGCATTTGGTTATAGAAGTTATGGGCTGAGCACTGCACTGGTGTTATCATCAAAAGCCTGCCAGGTAACAAAGAATTCATATTTCAAATTTATTAAAAAAATTGCTGTGGAACTCAATAAACTCCATGTAGGATTCGCAAGAAACCTACCCGGAGTTTACGTGTTTGTGCAGTGAGCAGCAGCGGTGATTACATATTCATGCTGTGCACCACATTTAAACATAAATAAGTGCAGTTTTGTGGCTAACAACAGTGTTGCCAGCCAGGAAACCATGTAAAACAACACGAATAGCTAACCTGTTTACAGTAGAGCAATCTAGGTTAGCGGGATTGCATGGAATGCCACACTGATTAGCAGGATTTATATAGTAATGTATATGGTCCAAACACAGTACAGGACAGTGTATACAGTGCAAAGTATTATGAAATCCTATTCCAGCCATTCTGTACAAAAGTTGTGTAAATAATCTGTAAGGGTACATGGACTACCATTTAAAATAAACAATCAAGGGAAGTATTTGTATTACATAGGGACACACAGATAAATTGTAGGAATGAACACAGGGAAAGAGGACAGGTTAAACATCATAATGTTCAGCAGGTGAGGGCGAGTAAATGGAAGACAGTTGTAGCAGGAATACTAGATGCATATCAACATGGTTCAGTATGGACTTCACAGTAAAAATGTATATTATGTTACTGTTAGACAAGGTGTTATACTAATGAAGAAGTTGTCTTTGTGAGATAAGCATCCTGACATGAATATACAATTGGTGCTTAGTGCATATTGTGAAGCTGTGCAAACTGATTTGCCTGAATATGAGTGCAATGTCAGCAGAGGTCTCCAACAAGTGGGACACAGTTACAGGCCCATGGACAACAGTAAAAGAAGCACGCACAATCATGGACAATATCAGAATAATGCTACCAGCTATCCCATGTCTGTGATTCTGAGTGATCATAGAGGGTTCAGCACACTTGAACAACTATTATGACATGTCAGCAATCTATGAGGGTAATCAAGCACACTGTCCTTACACTGTAACATCTGCTGCAGGTGTTAGGATGGACACTTCCATACCTGTATATGACATTATGATAAATACAGACTAGTTGACAGATGTGCATGGAGGTTTACTATCAAAATTCTGATACACAGTTGTTCGAGTAACGACTTACTCAAACTGAAAGGATGGAAATGACAACATTGCTCACTCAATACAATGAAAACGGTAATGTCAATAATTGGAATTCGACATTATAGACATTACCCAACTTACCTTTACATCCAGAGATGTTCTACAAACACTTTGCAGGGTAGCAAACCCCCTGCACCCCCACACCCCTTGCTAATTATATATTCCAACTTCAAGATCGCACTACAGTGAGGAAAAGGGTAAATTTCCCAATCCCCACTGTAGTGTGATCTCCAATCCAATTGTGGCCATCACTGCACAAAAACATGAAGGTAAGCTACATATCGATATTTCAGATGCAACAAAAAATTCACTCAGGATTTGAAACTTTTGCACCTATACCTTTGATCATCTGAATTACGGTAAAATAAGTTTTCAACTTTTGATAGTAAACCATGCACAGCACATATAAGGTACAATCCACACTGCCATGAATGTAACCCATGCCATCAATGCTGTTTTATAAATATATATATATATATATATATATATATATATATATATATATTATGTGTGTGTATGTGTGTGTACATACAGCTATGTATCTACTGTGTGCATCACCAGGACAGGTATCACACATGCATCTGGTGTAACACCTCGATGGGTGTCCGGCACCAGCAGAGAGTAACATTTATGCAACTAAAAGAATACCTAAGTATGGCCAATAAGATGTATGACAGCTCACTGTGGCAAAGGTGTTACACTTCAGTTACACATTATTGGAAGATGTGTAGGGAGGTAAATGAAGAAGGGTGCATTGTACTCAGTTACTGGTGTGATGATGACTGTGAACTATGGAGGTATTCTGGCCTTCAGTGTGGATGCCCTGCACATATTCAGTAGTTTCCTTACAAACAAGGACTACTCATCACTGTGGCCGCATGCTGGTTGACATTCCAAATAACATCTACCCCAAGACAGAGGTCCCATACCTATTGGTCTGATTACTGATTGTGCATTTGTTTTCATTACTTAACAAATCCTACCATGTTTATGTTTCATCTCACGTGTTGTCATCATAGAAGCAACAATCTTTGGTATGTGTTTAATACTTGCTTGGTCAAGTTCCACAGGATGATATTGTTCTCATCATGCACACCCTTGATGACTTCTTTCAGAACATCTAACAGATGTAAAAGGTGTGTCTCTACTATTAACAAGCCACTCATATCTGTTGCACACAGGTAGAATATTAATAGTGTCCATATAGAAAAGGCCCATGATTTTTCACCAAGAAAATACAAGCCCTAAAATTAATGCCATGCATGCGTACATGGATAGACTGAAAGACCTGTCACTGTAATCTGTATCATATAGGATAAGATGACTTCTGTCTGCCCTAGAGGCCAGTCTCTGACCCTACCCTGATGGGAATACTGCATGTCTGCAAATCTGCTATAGCTGACAACATCAGCAGTGTTTGGTGAGGAGAAAATGCAAAGAGCAGTGTCCCACATGCTGTTGTCAAATACTCTCTCTAATGTCGAACAAGTGTACAAACACACACACACACACACACACACACACACACACACACACACACACACACACACACACACACACACACACACACCAGTTGACTGCAGTGAGAAGAGAACCTTTTACTATCTAAGTACACCAACTGGAGAACACAGTACTTTATGCAAGCAACATGGCACAAGTCTGACTTTTTTAAGGCTGCAGGACAATTTATGGTGGATGACATTAGCACTAGATGTTGTAGCTAAGATGTTGGGAGGCCTACGTGAAATGGATGTGTAGGCATGTGCAAGTGTAAAATTATTGTCAATCCATGGGAATGGAGCGGTGACTGTCTGTCAGATACACACTTAGATAAACACACATACATATGCACCTCCCAGTTGAATGCAGTGAGAACAAAACTCCTACCTATCTAAGTACACAGACTGTAGAACACAGTACTTTACACAAGTTCCAAAGCACAAGTCTGACTTTTGCAAAGCTACAGGACAACTTATGGTGGATGACATCAGCACTGGCTGTTGGAGAGAAGATATTGGGAGGCCTGCATGAAATGGGCATGCAGACATGCTCTACTGTCAAAATATTTCAAGTTCTGCTTGTTACCAGATTGATAAGTACACAATGTGTACTATTTTGTGGTTGTGTTGCAATGTGCAGGTATACTTTAAGAGACAGCTTTATAAACTATATGCTAACAGGTGTCCACATTACCAGTATTTGAAAATCTGAATGTGTATTGACATTCTAAGATGTGCATGGTATATCTCACAACATTTGTTATTAGTTTATGTAGTGTAGCTGATATATTTGTGAACAAGTACTGAGAAACCAGGGTTGCAGTGCATAGGGGAGGTAATACATGGCTGCATTGTAAATATGTGACATATTCTTAGATATAGCCTTCACTTTTTTATGTTTCCACATGAATATTCATGGCATGACGACTAAATGGACAGTAAACAAAACTATTACATCCTATTATTTACTTTGCATAGTACAACAGCTAGCAGTGGGTTTGCTCAATGGCTTTCAAAGTGTTTGCAAATGCGGGATACACATTTCTACTGTTTTTTTATCTGTTTTTGCTTAGTTAAGCAGTGCACAAACATGAGGCACATTGCTAAAATTATGAGAGTTAGCACTGAGTGTATGAAACATACCTGCTGCGTCGCTGAGTCTGTGGCAGTAGGTATAAATGAATTGACACATTCCTTTTTGAGAATTGATGATATAGGGTTCAAATTCAGGTGTATTTAATACTTTTAAATACATATTGATAATGCAATGAAATTTTACTTTACTCTACCTTCAGTATGTGTTCCTCTATTTTGACATAGTGCGGTGTGTTTAAACACCATTGCACTGAGGTAACCACACCACAGAAGAGCCATTCACCATCGCGTCTGAGAAGACACAAACCCCAAAAAGTGAAGGGCTCTATTGTTTTTCTTGGTACTTATGTGTGTTGGACATGATTCTATTTTTTTATAACATTGCAGGTGTTAAAAATGGGATAGATAGGAAAGTGGTGAAATGTGGGGGCAAGCAGTGGGAAGAACAAAGGGAAAGCAATATAGGAATGTGCAGGAGGAAGGTAGTAAAGAACCATAGCTATCCATTTCTTTAACAGTGGGAACTGAAAATATGTACAGAATATTAGCTGAATTTGGACTGTAACCTCCACAAACAGAGGTGACAACAACACAATCCTTTTGTATAGCCAACTGGACTAAATCAAGTGTGTCAAGAAGACACATATGTGAAATAGAGAGCTATGTATGGGACAATTTTTGTGTGTGTGACAAGTTCCAATTTTTTTTTTTTTTTTTTACTTCAGCAAGAGAGGAATGCTGGATAAGGGATAATGGTATTTCTGGGTCAGGTAACTTGGGTAGGTGAGGAAGCAATGCAAACAAACAGGACAAACAAGACTAGACACAAGGATGGTGAAGGACACAAAAGGTTGGGGGACACCATAACTTGGGCAAGGGAGGGGACAAAACAAGCTCATGCTCATCAAACATGGAGACAGTGAGAATCCAGTCTTCACCCATAGGACTGTCATCACTGTCCCCTTACTCCTTTGGCTGATAGAGTGCTTGATGTCTTCTTTTTCCTACAGACCATGTGGGAGAGCAGCTTCTCTCTCCAGTGTAGGCATACACCAATGGTCCTGTGCATGATCCTATGCTGCAACCTTGGCATCTCCTGGTGGGTGATGAAATCCTCACCTCTACCCATACTCCTGAAGTGTACCCCAGTACCAGCTGCCAGGGTAGTGCTAGATGGGAGGCAGGTTGTGCAGGGGCAGCAGAGGCAGTACTGGCAGGCTTGGTCCCAGATGTGCTGGGCATTGGTGCTGGAGACAGTAATGCAGGGGAAACTGACCCAGTGGGGTTGGCCTACCTCGCTGTGCTGTGAAGTATTTAGTAATTTGTTATAGATGGATAACATGGAGCCATTTTGACAATGCATAATATAAAATAAAAGAAATAAGGGTTAGAGTGAGAGGGAAAAAAGTGATAAAATTAGTACCATCATATGTGACATACAATGCATTATCACAATTATACATCTATTTTATCTGAGGTATTTTATGTAAGTATACATCCTAACAATTACAAGCTATAATTACAGTTTACTCAAAGTAATCCTTGGAATGTGCGTATATTGCATATATGGTTGGTCCAATTATGCAGATTACAATTAACATCAGGGAATTTATGCCACTTGTATAGAGTTTAATTTATCTATTACTATTAAATAAATGCAGTATTGTATATCTGTTACTCATAGTATTTGAACCCACAACTTCTCGCTACAGTCTAACACTTAATTCCTTAAGTTGGTTTGTGCTACAGACTACAGACTTATGCATGCATACTTGCCTTTACAGTTAGGATATGCATGCTTACTCTGCTACTACTGTATAGAAAACAAAAAAATCTGTCTTTAACATTTAAAGATACAATAATACTTCTCTTGTGCAACATACATACCACTTCCTTCTCTCAGTTTCACCAAACAATCAGAATGAACTGGCCAATTCAACTCAATTTCAAGATTAGCTATGAAAAGAAAAGAAAGAAAGAGCATTATATATGCCAGTCTTTCCTACACTTAGCTTCCTAAGAGTTATAAATTCTCTTCACTAGAATACTTATGCAATTATGGGCTGTCACCAGTTTGAAACTCATCCAACCACTGGTTAAGTGTATCCCTCTTGCCCCTTTTTAGGTTGGTGAAATAGTGCCTCTATTATCCTCCAGTGTGTGGGATGCCAGCTGTACTGGACACAGCCTTCACCAGACTATTCCAAGCCTCAGACTTGTACTGGGAGCCAGAATAGTTCCCCTGCATATCTTTTGGCTGTAGCACTTTATCAAGAGTCCAATAAATATTCTGGACTCCTGAACACCCCACAACTGTGCCCTAAATTGGTCACCTTCCCCTCTAACACCAGACATGTCTAATCCTAAAAATAGAGCAATGGGAAATGATGATTTCACGCCATTTCCTGTTATTGCATTTACTGGTAGTGTGCATACCTGAGAAATGACACCAACTGCATTTGTGTGCTGTTAAGCTAAGAGCAACAGTGCCAAGCAGTGAGGAAAGTGATTTTTGAAACTGGAAGGTTATTCTGACTCTTGACATTAGTTTGAAGGATGTCTGCTGCTGTAACTGTTAGGTGATTTAACTTTGCAGACATGCACTGGGGAATACGTCTCTTGATCTGACACATTTTTGGTTAGTCTTTATATACTGATAAATTGATTATTACAGTATAGGATTCAAACCTATGCATAGGGTCAAAACATTTTTTTAATTAGTGGTGATTTTCCATCTTTGTCACAGAAGAAGTGCTTCTCAGACATAGTCATGAATCATTCACAAATACAGATGACAGTTTTAGGTCTTAACAATGTATGTCTGTGACCTGGCAAGGTCCTTGTATATAGATTAATTTGTGTATGCTTCATACTTAACTGTGAAGGCCATTCAAGTCCATAGTAGACAATATATCCTCAGTCATGCATCTGGTCCTTCAAAACACAGTAAGGGTGTTTTCCCTCATAAATACAATTAATATCAGTTCCACAATTTATAATTATGTACAAAGTGTTATACGTGATATTTAATATAATGTGAATTGGAACAACAGTAAAAATGTTTGGAGTTTCCTGTATTAGATCCCAGGACCAAGTATGGCAGCCCTACACTTATACTTGTTGCCACAGAAATATTGAAATAACACTTTTATATTTATTCATTACTATAAACTGGACTGTTGCAACAGGAAAAATATGTTGCACTTCTTCTGTTAGAACAAATGACCATCTGTATTATAGCCCTAGACTTATACCTGCCACCACAGAAATGGTGATATAATAGTTGCATAACTCCTCTATTCATTCTTCAGTTCTGTGTGTTAATCGCCATATGATACCACTTAGTGTGTTTGCATGGTGCCCAACAGAATTAATAAAATGCATCTGTTTTAAATTGTTGATTGTCTGTGTCCTGTCTGCAGGGGTTCAATGGCTGCAGGTATTGAGGAAGCTTGATAAGCACCATGCAACATCGCTTAGTGGCTTTGAGTGATGGAAAGAAAAAACAGCAACAATGTATACTTTTTGACCTTTACATTGTCTGCACACTGTCAGCACAAGTTCTGTCTGTTCTTGTATGAGCCAGTATTCCAGGTTTGTGCTTTGCTAAGCATTGCACAAATGAGATAAACCTGACATTCATTGTGTTTCTCCATTTTCCCTTGTTTGCTCAAAACTGCACACTGCACAACCACTGATAAAAAAAAATAAAAAACACAAAAAAGTGAAAAGTTGGTGAAATGAGGAAAAGAAATCTATTAAACAAACAACACTATAGAAATGTTGTTGGTACACATGACATATTGTTACACAGGCCTGGATTTGAACTCTTACTGCAATGGACCTTCAAAACACAATAAGGGTGTCTTATCCCTCATTGCCACATGAGCAGCTTTGCAGCAGAGTATTAAAACCATTGTGCATACAACCAACTGCAACATCATCCACAGTTCTAACAAAACATGTCAGCTGCTTGTACATGTATTAATTTCAAAAGCAGTGCACTAGGTGATCACACAACCATTTCTAACTATTGCTTGCATAAATACAGCTCCTCTCTTATCTCTCTGTGTTTGTTGCCTATTCTTGTCTTATCTGGCTAGTAATCTGAGACATGCAGTCTGTAAGGCATTCTGTATCATTGTCCTTAAAATGTGTGAAAATAATAAATGGCAGTAATATACAGTTGTCAAGAAATGAAGGGGAGATTAGGTGTTACTGAACAGAAACTGTGATATGTGTGCTGCTTACTTACATTTAAAATCTTGATAAAATTACTTCTATACATTATAAGTCTATCCTGGCTGACACACACACTGGAGTTAAGGGAGTCTGAATTGCTGATGTGTTTTCTTTCTCACTACCAGTAATCATTGGCAGTTGCATTCCATTAGCAGCAAACACAGAGGGAGTGCCTGCACTACGGTTACATCTGATACATAGAGCCAAATATTTGGGATTCAGCAATTCTAGTGCTTTCATATCTCATTTGCATCTTCACCATGCTCAAAGGCCTGAATCTACTCTATAAAAAGGGAACCATGTAGCTAAGAACTTGTTAATATGGATAACACAAAAGAAGATATTACTGTGTGATGTATCTGCACTGAAGACTACTGATCTTAATAAGGTATGCTTGTATTTTTCTGCTATATACTGCATATGCTGAAATGTCAGTAATAGAATAGGTTAAATATATATAATATATATACATTAGCAAATGCTACTTTTATCTGTATGCATCTCTTAGAAGTGTATTGATGGCATAGGCATGTTTATCAGGGCATTTCACTTTCTTAGATGCACAGCCTTATTAAGTCTTATCACAAGTGCTAATGTTGCAACAGTTTTTTTCTCTCTACACTCTTCTATTGTTATTTCTGTGAAATGTAAATGTCCTATACTGCTAATGACACAGGGGTGTTAGCCTTCTAGGGTGGATCATGCACACCTCTAAGGGAGTGCTGGCCACAGGTAGACATGACTGGCAACTGCTTAAAAGGGAATGTTCTGTGGTAAATCTATACACGTTTCAGGGACAGTTTATTTGATAGCACTTTAAGCATTTTAATGGTTTGTTAGTAAATTGAGACATTTGCCTATTATTTTGCAGGTGGGGAGCAAAGTTGCATTTCTGTTTTGACACAAACAAGAATTTGCTATTGTTACTCTCCTTGTTTTGGATCCAACCTTGCTTTGTGTGTGATTGTAATATGTTACAGCCACACAATTCTTTTTTATATTTCATTATCTTGAATGTTTATGTTTTTCTAGTGAATAATATTGTGTTTTATGTGTTACATCAAAGCAGGACTTTTATTTATGTGATATTTATGTGTTTTATTCTTCTTTTGTGTTTTATGTTAATTAGGACTATGACACCCATGTGATGCAATCCCTGAAAACCCCTGTTCAGTGATCCAGAAAACGAAGTAATTGTGGAAACATTTCAGCATCATGGTGCCTTTCTGCTTGAGAGGGAATGTAGGGATATGTCTGACAGAATGCAAATTTTGCAGCAGATATTTGCTGATGTGAATGCAGTAGGTGCTCAGAGCAGGAAATATGATCAGGTGCACAATAGGACCACTGATATGATTTCATCGGCCGGGAGGACAGCAGCTGCAGTGGCCCATGAATGACATGCTACAGAGCCACCACTGAAAACAAATGAAGAGTTCCTGTCCACTGTCAGGGAACCAGACAGCTCACTGGAAAGTGCACAACAGCATGTCATGACATTGGTGCTGCTGTTTCAGGGAGGACAAGTATATTCCAGGATGATCTTTGAGGTAATTCTACATTAATGCACTTAACCTTTGATATAGTTAACAGCACATTCTTGTTGATTACACATGGACTTGGGGTGGACATGTCATCCAAGTTCTTGTTGAAAGTATCATTACTAGACATCTAAAGGGAAAAATGTAATCCCCCTGTGTTACTGTTCATTTTGAAGATGGTGTGCTAAGCTTTTGCTTAACTTCTTCCTGGACCATCCAGCATAGGGAGTTTACAATCATCTGCACATGGCAAGCCAAGCATTTTTATTTCGGTACTGATGAGCAGTTCAAAGAAATAATTCATTTGAGATGAGGGTGTCAGGATTGTTGTGTGCATTGCTCTACTGTCTGTATTAGTGGTGGCATGACTTTTATTTTATTAGCATATATTGGACTATAGTTGTGTGGATATTCATTTTTTTCTCATGTTTGTTGCTTATTATCACAGGTGATCCTGACAGTGAAGTGTGAGACTTCTACCATTTGATGATGATCCTGGGTGAACAGAGGCACAGTTGGGGGGGGTGCAGAGGCTGATTCTGACACTGCAGTTGACATTCAGCCATCCCCCTGTAATTCCATCAGGCACAGCCAGTAGGTCTACACCAACCCATTCCAGTGATTCCTCAGATATTGCACAAGTGGAGGGTGAGACATGGGATCAGGGCAGTGTAGTTATTGCAGCTTCAATACCTGTTGACTTTGGCCATAGCCAAAGTGTGAGCAAGGTGCCATGCAGAAGGATTCTTAGGGGTGCTCACAGGGGGTCTGCTGTCTATCCTCCACTTGATCTGGGTGTGTCTTCCCGTGTGCTCAATGCATGTTTAGGGCCATCATAGAAGTGCAGGCATGTTTCAATAGGTCCTCCAGAGAAATTCTTAGGATTGTAGATATGAAACAAGCTGACATACATGACTGCCTCCCCATGTTGCCAATTCACTGGATCAGTTGAATGACATGTTGGAATGGACAGTGTCTGTGAGGGAACGTCTGCTGGGAGGTGGATGGCATCCTCATGGGCATAGGTCAGCAACATCATCTGATGTTAGCTGACATGTCAATGCCTAATCACCGTCCCATAGTGGCACTATTTCGACTGCTCTGTCAGTGGTTGAAGTGTCCATACCTAGATATGGCAGGCCATGGGGACATGGTCCTGGGAGTCCTCATGAGGGGAGATCATCCAGCAGACATCAATCACATTCAGCTAGCAGCAGTACATCTGACCATGGGTGTGGATGTACCAGTGCAACTCCTGGAAAAGCCAGTTCTCGTAGTCAGGTATGACAGTGATGAACTGCCACGTCTACTATGCATGGCTCACACCTGTCTGATATAACAAGATGGAGAGCTAGCACAGAGCTTGTCTGTGTTCCTGCAGACACTCACACACCAGTTTCACCTGGTGGGCCCATACAGACACAGTCACAACAGTTATATGGTTCTGTTGTGAAGCTTAAAGCTCATTTTCTCTCACTGGCCATTTGCTACTTTAAACAAATGTCTACCTGCTTCTCTTTTTTGCTCACATAAACTCTATGACATTTTGTGTCAGCCTAGTATTCCTGACCCCACCCCCGCACACACACACACAGACACACTGTGCAAGTGATGACAACTATGCCATATCTTTGTTTTCTGTCTTTTGGATTCAGAGATGCATAATATTTGTGTCTGGTGCTCAGAGTACACAACTGATTTAGTGCTTAGTATATCAGTGTTTGTGATGTTGTTTTGTTAATTGTACTTTTGACATATTTTGTTCGTAGAAAGTTAGACAGTTGATAGAATCATAACATTTTTTTTCATCTGTATTTTTAATAATCTTCTGAGGGTTGTGAAGTCTGAAAACCAAATGTGTCTTATTACCTCCTAACTTCTCTCTTTAATGATCTCCCATGACAAAGGTACGAGACCAAACTGAGGACATTCAGTGACCATTAGTACTTTTGAGAGGCATGAATGTATGACTCTTTGATGCCTGAGGCCTACTACTTGATAGAGGACACATGTAGTCACACAAGTCTTTGCTGTCACATGTTAATGTCATTGCTGTACAAATCACCCACCTTTTACTTGCTTACATTACCAAGTAACAACATGCAAGGACATGCCATTCATTTATATTATTACACAATACACACCAGGTTCAACACTTGTAAATCCAACAGTTGCAACAGTTTTAGTTCAGGGTGGACTCTGTGTGATGCTAGGAGTACACAGCCATTACACGGGTATGTAAAGGTTGTGAGCTTTGCCTGGCATCAATTTTACTATAGGTATGTGAATAGGATGAAGGTTTAGCTCCTTAGGTGGTGATTGCATGTGCAATGCATTGCCTCTTAGCCAATGTATGGGCATATTGAGAACACCTACATCTGTCTACATCCACAGCAGCTGCTGATTCCCCCTCTCACTCCTCTCCTGCATAAGGCTGTGGCGAGCTTGCCATTGGTGGTGAGATATGTGTCCCTTCCCCTTGTTGATCCTGCTTTCTCAAGAAGATGCTGTGAAGCATGGCACATGCAGTGAATATTTCAGTACATGTCTGTGGATTCTACTGCAGGGCTCCCCCAGATGTATCTAGGCATTGGAACAGCGACATCAGCAGCCCAAATACATGCTCTATAATATTTCAGGTTTGAGCGTGTGCCTCCTTATGTCATTCTTCAGCAGGTGTGTGTGCATTTCTGATGGGTGTCATCAGCCACCATTCCAGCACATAACCTGCATCACCCAGTAAATGACCCAGTGGGATATCCCCCAGTGAGCATGTGATACAATTGGGAGGTGTGATAGATATGTGAGTCATTTGAACTGCCTGGGTTGCCAGTACACACACTCAAGATGATTCCCTTAGAATTACACATGACTTGGCAGTTAATACAGTGGAAGCTCTTATTATGTATGTAGAGCCTTCTTTATTCTCCACTTGGTGCCTTAATTTCTATGTGTGTATAATCTATGTCATTCAGTATTTCAGAGTAGTGAGCTACCGGGTAGAAGTCCTGCATATTTGTGGCCCTGTCCTCAGGAGTATGGGGAAAATATTTGTTGTCACTGGCATGTGTGAGCATAGCATTCAGGAACTGATGTAGGATCCTAGATGCTGATGCCTGTGATACACCCAGCATGTCTCCTGTTGGTCTTTGAAATGTTCCTGTAGCTAAAATTCTTAGTGCTACACGTACCTTTTTCTCCACTGGTATGGGTTCCCCTCAGTTTGCCCTGGGTTTGAGTTGAGGACAACAGAGGTTGGAGAGCTTCTGTAGTGTGTCTCTATCCACCCTGTATCGGTCTATGATTTCCACCTCATGCAGATTATGATAAGCTAAATGAGGTCTAAAAACTCTTCTTGTTGGCCGTGGTCGATTAGCAACAGCAGAATGTTGCACATATACATGAATAAAAGCAACAGCAGCCCCTAACATTCTTTCTGTGTAGACTCCCTTCCATACCTGTATTCCAACAGGTTTTGGAATTTGCAGGGAAAACCAGCAGTGAGTCTACATGGTTGCTTGAATAGCTACACCATCTCGGATTGGTTGATTAGCATAGAATTCAGACTGCTTATGCTGTAATTAGCATGCCATGGTGTTTACCATGGTTGTGCAGCTCTACACAAAGTGTAGAGCTGCTTACTGAATATAAAACAGTGTGTTAACAATTGCACGTAGCATCGCAATGCACACATGGTATTAGCAGACCATGTAGGATTTATTGAATCTGTCTGATGATATCTACCTTCCAAATTTTTTTAGTATTAAAGGTGTACAAAGGGTTATATCTTTGTAACCAAGCAAGATCAACCATATATTTCAGTGAGTGAAGTGTTTGTCTTATCAAAAGCTTTCCAGAGACATATGAAGAGAGTGGGTAGCACATTGATGTTTTGCTATATTGCATAATCAATACAAAATATTCATATCATATTTTTACAGTATTTCAGAATAACAATATTAATCTACAGGTCATGTTAGATTACAACAAAGAATGGCAAAATGATGTGCCATAATGCTATGTATAAGATGACATAATTTCTTTGTCTGTAGGCTACACAGCTTTTACACAATTACTTATTGTATGAAAATATAAGTAATATTCATAACTGATTTATCAAAGAGACACGCAGCTCTCAGGAAGCTTTCATTTTACCCAAAATATTATGATGCCATTTTCTAAGTCACCCCCTTTGCTTATATATGCCACTCCCAAACTGACTTCATAGAGATCCGTTTCTATTTAATTAATGCAGATGTAGAAATGTGTAATATTTTTCATATATTCGCAAACATTCCTCAATAACTTGAATCATCTTCATACCACAGTTACGGTCTCCCTATATATACCTACTAAATTATGTCTTCCTAATAATGATACCCTGCACCTTGATCACTAATACACTGCCATTACTGAAAAATTAGTCTTGATATTGGAATAGTGTTAATATTAATAGTTAGCACCTAGACCAAACAGCTATATTTCCAGATGTGTTTATCTAATACAAAAAAGACAAAGTAAAATACGTTGTGTGACATCCACTGCTTGCATATACCTGAAACTGACATGATCACACTCTACATTTGCATTATTAATGAAAATACAGAAAGTATTTCATAATTTTCATTTACTATTAAACTAGGTTATTGCTTAAAGAAAAGTACTGAACCAATCACAATAAATATTTTCTTTTTATTGCGCTAGTGTGGATTTATTTGTCAGGAAAAAAAACAGATACAAGCAGAAACAGCCTTGCGGGCTCACTCCGCTTCCCTACCCTAGCCTCATTGGCCAGCCCTGCTTTCACTAGATTTATACCTATCATGGCCTGCCCACATTTGCCATACCCAATCTGAACCCACACTTTCACTAATTAGGCCAGTTCACCGCACCCACTCAGGCAATACCAACTTGCCTTTATCTACATTGACACACCTCCCTCCCCTTTCTAAAACATCATTCCCTAATATAATGTCCCTCCTTAATTACAAACACCTAACCCAGACAGCCATGTATATCATCTCTGCATCACTGCTAGGAGTTTTTTACTCATATCATACTACACAACATTACCAGGCAATCATTCACCTCCCTCCCAAACCTCTTCTTTGGCCCATCACAATAGTCCGCCTTACACTCTCATATCTCCAGACCTCTTCAATACCAGCCACACAGACTAACACACTAAAAAATTCCTACCTCTATCTACATCATCCCACACCTATAAAAAACACACTAAACTACATCACAAAGTTACCAAGTTAATCTCACACCTTATTAATAAGTTAAAACTCTCCGGTGACATACATCCAAATCCTGGCCCCAATACCCCCCAAAATCAAGTAAACAACTCCACCACCATTGATCCAGGCCTATTACACCAGAAACATGACAATTCCCTTCTCCTTCTTAACATAAATGCAAGACGTATTGGAAACAAAGTCCATGACCTGCATGCCCTGCTGTCTCACCATTCCCCAGATACAGTAATACTTACAGAAACTTGGCTCAAACCCAGAAGTAACAACAATGAAATTGTAGCACCCCGATTCAACATTCTATGAAAAGGCAGGGTATCCAAAAGGGGTGGAGGGTAGCTATCCTGTTCAAAGACTACCTATTGGTTGACTGCCTACAACTAAGCACCCCCAACTTTGACAATGCAGACTTATCTGTACCAAATTGACACTTAACCCAAAAAAAGAACAAATCAGCATCATAGTTTGTTATATCCCACCTGGGCATTATATCTGGACACTAGAGAATATTCTATACTGGGCCTGTAATTCCCTCCCACAGGAAACTATCCTAATGGAAGACTTTAATATTGACTGGCTCAACTGTTTCTCTCAAACCCCAACGACACATATCAACCTACATGAGTTCACCCAACTTATCACATCTCCTACCAGGACTGACAAGTACTCCAAATGACATACTACCCTAGACTGGATCTTAGTGAACAACCCATCCCTGTCAACCTAATCAGGCTGCCTTCCTGATGGTATGAGTGACCATCTGCCAACCTTTCTACTAAGACCCGTACACCCCACACCAGCCAATCAACCTACCGGCTAATTAGAAGTGAAAAAACCTTCAACCCAAGCAAGTTCATGTCCACACTAAATATCTGCAATTGGGAATCACTCCAAAAGCTACCCCTTGAAGATGCAGTCAAGTCCTTCAGCACCGCCTTCCTTGAGTTACTAAACTGCCACGCACCCTCTCGAACAATCAGAGTCATATCGAACTATGCGCCCTGGCTTAGTAAGGAATGCAGATCTTTACTCAAGGCTAGAGATAAGGCATGAGAACAGTTCCACAAACACAAAACTCCATCAACAAGACAAAGATTCCTAGAAATGTGAAATAAAGCCAAGAAATTAGTAAGATCAAACAAAACCAACTACTACCATAATATCCAGAAAAAATGCCATAATAACCCTCAAAAATTCTGGGCCGCAATTAATGATAACTAGGCAAATCAGCTACTCCTAGCTCATCGGCCATCAATCCTGACAGCAGAGCAACGCAGTTCAATAAATACTTTACTGAAACTATCCAAACCCTTGTCAATTCTCACACTGTCTTCACCACCCCAACCCCACCCACAGCCTAACAAAACACCAACTCCCCAAATGGCTGCAACCTCTTTACCTTCCACCCAGTGTCTGTTGATGTCACAAGAAAACCACTAAGAAAACTAAAACTTACCACATTAGCTGCCACCAACCTCTCAGAATTTCTGCAAATCACAGCAGGTGTTTTAGCATTCCCAGTATCCATACTCATAAACAGATCATTATCAGAAAACATGGTCCCAGATATTTGGAAAATCCCACGCATAATACCCTTACATAAAGGAGGTAACTCAACTGAACTTACTAATTATAGGCCGATTGCCACCCTATCCCCTTTATCTAAAATTCTAGAGAGGACTATACACGCTCAATTAATGACTTACCTTAACACAAATAAACTATTATCAAACACTCAACACAGCTTCCGCCCCTCTCATAGCACTACCACAGCCCTCATGTCCTTCACAAGTGCAGTGAACCACTATAGAAACAGAAGACTGTTTGTATCTACTACATTTTTAGACTTGTCAAAGGCCTTTGATATGGTCAGTCATGACAAAATCATCAGCATTCGCTTCACCCTAAATCTCAGTAACTCCACTATCATGACAGCAGGCCATCCAATGGCAATAACAGCTTTCCCCTCATCTCTCTATTACCTTAGGGGTTCCACAAGGTTCCATTCTTAGACCTCTACTCTTCACCCTCTTCACCAACCAGCTCCACACCGCCACACTGCAAACTACTGTCATACAATATGCAGATGACTCTATGCTAAGTTCCACAGCTTCCTCCCTTCATGACCTCCACACCACAACCCAAGACTCCTTCCTGTCCATAGAAGCATGGCTCAGCAACTCCCAACTCATACTAAAGCCCAACAAAACACAGCTCCTTCTCTTCTCCCCAACAAAAGTGACCCCTTCCTCCCAAACTTTCACCATCCTATTCAAATATAAAACCACCATCACCCCTACAACTCATACCAAACTGCTGGGTGTAGAAATCAACAACAACTTGAATTTTGATATACACATAACACAAACCATTACGGAGGTCCATCAGAAACTATGTTTACTTTACAGAAACAAACAATTCCTAACTAGACACTCAAAAGCTACTATTTCTCGCACAAATCTCCTATCTTCCCTCCTATATGCCTCCCCAATCCTAACCAACCACCACAAATCTAAACTAACAAAACTTGAAGCTTGTTATAATAAAATTGCCAAGTTTGCCACCGATGCCCCATACAGAGCACATCACTGTACAGCTCTTAACTTACTCAGCTACTATGCTTTAATCAGTTAACCTTTGCCCACAAAGTATTGCATCAACCAGACAAAACCCTTGCCCTCCAAAAACTATTACAAGCATACATCACTACTAGACCCCTCCACTCAAATAATAAATTCCTACTAGACACCACCAAAGCAAATATCACAGCTGGAGAATCACTCTTCTCAAACTACATCCCTTGCATATGGAACAAACTGTCCACCCAAATTAGTACCTGCTGCTCTTTAACACAGTCTAAAAACTCCTAGAACTACACCTGAAAGACTCCTGGCTCTGTTCTTGGTAACCGCCCTGGATAGACCTCTAACTGCTCAACTCTACATCTCTAACGTTGTATCTCATTGCCTTCTCAATAAATCCTGAGGCATCTGTCCTCTCCTTCTCTCAGCCGTCTCTTTTTTTTTCCAAGCATGACAAATGACTTATATATATACTCATACTGTGATGTCTATTGTACACATTTATCTAAGACATTTTATATTTATCTTTTAGTAACTTTTATATTTGACACTTTGAACTTGCTTGCAGACAAGCCTTTTACTTTTGCAGTGTATATAAAATGTATGTTTTTGTGGAAGTCTTATATTACCTGTAACTGTAACTCAAACTTGGAATTTTGCTTAACTGGAGCTTTTCTACCCGGGCCTCTGCTAAAAAGGACCTGTGTCCAGTCGGAATTTCCTGGTAAACAAATGTTAAACAAACAAACAAACAGCAAACAAGCATTTGTAGACAGGTGGAGTGAGAGAAGGCCTTGGGCAACTTCTGGATGATCATAATGGATGCAACCAAACTACTGCTCTTTGCTTCCCTTCCGGCATTCTAGGTTGGCTCAACAGCGCTGCTGTGATCGTCTTTGTATCTTTCATGTGGAAAATAACGTTATAAGAATCAGACACTGGCACTTTTGTTAGAAGTAAGTGGACCTTGTTGGGGACAGAAAAATCACACTGCTGTTTATCTGCACAGTGGTGTTTACATACTGCACTGAGAAGAAGAATTGTGATTGGCTGCAGGTATGTGCAGCTGTTAATTCAAGACAAAAGGAAAACAATTGAAGTGGCGTCATACTTAAGGCAACACATACAAACTTTGCAATCCTTTATTTGGTTTTTGAAATGAAAACAACCATATTTGAAATAAAAGTTAGCCAGAATTAGAGTTTAAGATAAATATATATAAATGGATGCACTTCTAAAGCTTGAAGTTTCAAAACTTTGAACTTCAAACGTCCGAGACCAGAAGTTCAAAGTATTGAAACTTCAAAAAACTAAAAAAAAAAAAAAAAAAAAAAAAAAAAAATTTCTTTTACATTTTTGCAGGGGGCCAGCCCCCCTGTACCCCCCACAACCCCTGCTAAGTAAATATACCAAATCAAAGATTACACTACATTGAGGAAAATGGTAAGTATCCCATTCCACATTGTATAACGATCCCCATTCAAAACATTTAAAGTTTCAAAACTTCGATCTTAAGGACTTGGATATTTGAAGTTCGAAGTTTTGAAACTTTTAGCTTCTGAAGGGGATACACACACACACACACACACACACACACACACACACACACACACACACACACACATATATATATATATATATATATATATATATATATATATATATAAATAATGTGTATGCATTTTTTATGCAACATTGCTGACTGTTGATGCAGGAGGCACAGAGGAAGAGAGTGGAATAGGAATGCCAGCTTAAAATTGTTTTTTCTTTTATTTTTTAAAGGTAAACATGTTTGTTTTAAACACTGTACTTGCAGATCACATATTAATCAATAAATGTAGCCTCGTTTGTGATCTGTAGGTACAGCACACCCCAGAAAAAACAGATAAGGTATGTTTGGACAAAATATAGAGAAAACGCTATTGTTCTAATGAGTATGCTTATCCAGGGTGCACGGCAACTCAGATTCCCTGCTGAGTATGCTCATACAGAAAGTAATAAGTTAAGTAGTGTGAGACTCTGCATTTAAAAAAGGAGCTGGACACCTGGGTGGGTGTTCAAAAATTCATGCCTGGCATAACAGGTGTGGTCCTCCTTGAAATGAGAGGTAGAGCCAAAGGGAGGGTACTGGCAAGGTAGACATGGCATTAAGGGTCAGTTGCCTTATAACCCCTATGATACAATGATGCTTTGAAGTATGATTTCACACAGTAAAAGGAAAATCTTCTGTGGACACACCAATAGCTGGGATCACATTGACAGTACTGACCACTGAGCCAACCTCTCAACTGTCCTAATTTTGACAGATTGTCATGAGGTTTACGGTTGTCAGGAAAATCATTTGGAAATAATGTGACTAAATAATGATAGACATTTGAATTTTTGATTTCATATATTTCAGAAAAAAGTATGGAAGTGAAAAATGTGATATTAGCAACTTCTAAGTTTATAAGAGCAGTCATTAAAATCTGTCCCTGATTTTGAACCTTTGTCCACCCTATATTTTATAACATAGTCAGGTTTTTTGTAATTAGATGTTGATAGCTATATACTGAGTGCTCAACCTGTTAAAAATTGGTGGGCTTGACAGCACAACTAAAGAAAGTTGTCCTAATAGGAAACATTAAAAAAAAAACAGTATGGATACTGCTTCCCAGTGGAAGCAGCCAAACATGCCATGGTGCCAAAAAGCATCAGATGTTAATAATCCAAGCACCACCAAAGTAGAGGAGACCCAACCCAGTAACCTTGCACACCAGAAGCTGCAGAACCCATACAGAGCACATCACTGTACAGCTCTTAACTTACTCAGCTACTATGCTTTAATCAGTTAACCTTTGCCCACAAAGTATTGCATCAACCAGACAAAACCCTTGCCCTCCAAAAACTATTACAAGCATACATCACTACTAGACCCCTCCACTCAAATAATAAATTCCTACTAGACACCACCAAAGCAAATATCACAGCTGGAGAATCACTCTTCTCAAACTACATCCCTTGCATATGGAACAAACTGTCCACCCAAATTAGTACCTGCTGCTCTTTAACACAGTCTAAAAACTCCTAGAACTACACCTGAAAGACTCCTGGCTCTGTTCTTGGTAACCGCCCTGGATAGACCTCTAACTGCTCAACTCTACATCTCTAACGTTGTATCTCATTGCCTTCTCAATAAATCCTGAGGCATCTGTCCTCTCCTTCTCTCAGCCGTCTCTTTTTTCCCAAGCATGACAAATGACTTATATATATACTCATACTGTGATGTCTATTGTACACATTTATCTAAGACATTTTATATTTATCTTTTAGTAACTTTTATATTTGACACTTTGAACTTGCTTGCAGACAAGCCTTTTACTTTTGCAGTGTATATAAAATGTATGTTTTTGTGGAAGTCTTATATTACCTGTAACTGTAACTCAAACTTGGAATTTTGCTTAACTGGAGCTTTTCTACCCGGGCCTCTGCTAAAAGGACCTGTGTCCAGTCGGAATTTCCTGGTAAACAAATGTTAAACAAACAAACAAACAGCAAACAAGCATTTGTAGACAGGTGGAGTGAGAGAAGGCCTTGGGCAACTTCTGGATGATCATAATGGATGCAACCAAACTACTGCTCTTTGCTTCCCTTCCGGCATTCTAGGTTGGCTCAACAGCTGCTGTGATCGTCTTTGTATCTTTCATGTGGAAAATAACGTTATAAGAATCAGACACTGGCACTTTTGTTAGAAGTAAGTGGACCTTGTTGGGGACAGAAAAATCACACTGCTGTTTATCTGCACAGTGGTGTTTACATACTGCACTGAGAAGAAGAATTGTGATTGGCTGCAGGTATGTGCAGCTGTTAATTCAAGACAAAAGGAAAACAATTGAAGTGGCGTCATACTTAAGGCAACACATACAAACTTTGCAATCCTTTATTTGGTTTTGAAATGAAAACAACCATATTTGAAATAAAAGTTAGCCAGAATTAGAGTTTAAGATAAATATATATAAATGGATGCACTTCTAAAGCTTGAAGTTTCAAAACTTTGAACTTCAAGCGTCCGAGACCAGAAGTTCAAAGTATTGAAACTTCAAAAACTAAAAAAAAAAAAAAAAAAAAAAAATTTCTTTTACATTTTGCAGGGGCCAGCCCCTGTACCCCACAACCCCTGCTAAGTAAATATAACAAATCAAAGATTACACTACATTGAGGAAAATGGTAAGTATCCCATTCCACATTGTATAACGATCCCCATTCAAAACATTTAGAGTTTCAAAACTTGATCTTAAGGACTTGGATATTTGAAGTTCAAGTTTTGCAACTTTTAACTTCTGAAGGGGATACACACACACACACACACACACACACACACACATACACACACACACACACACACACATATATATATATATATATATATATAAATAATGTGTATGCATTTTTTATGCAACATTGCTGACTGTTGATGCAGGAGGCACAGAGGAAGAGAGTGGAATAGGAATGCCAGCTTAAAATTGTTTTTTCTTTTATTTTTTAAAGGTAAACATGTTTGTTTTAAACACTGTACTTGCAGATCACATATTAATCAATAAATGTAGCCTCGTTTGTGATCTGTAGGTACAGCACACCCCAGAAAAACAGATAAGGTATGTTTGGACAAAATATAGAGAAAACGCTATTGTTCTAATGAGTATGCTTATCCAGGGTGCACGGCAACTCAGATTCCCTGCTGAGTATGCTCATACAGAAAGTAATAAGTTAAGTAGTGTGAGACTCTGCATTTAAAAAAGGAGCTGGACACCTGGGTGGGTGTTCAAAAATTCATGCCTGGCATAACAGGTGTGGTCCTCCTTGAAATGAGAGGTAGAGCCAAAGGGAGGGTACTGGCAAGGTAGACATGGCATTAAGGGTCAGTTGCCTTATAACCCCTATGATACAATGATGCTTTGAAGTATGATTTCACACAGTAAAAAGGAAAATCTTCTGTGGACACACCAATAGCTGGGATCACATTGACAGTACTGACCACTGAGCCAACCTCTCAACTGTCCTAATTTTGACAGATTGTCATGAGGTTTACGGTTGTCAGGAAAATCATTTGGAAATAATGTGACTAAATAATGATAGACATTTGAATTTTTGATTTCATATATTTCAGAAAAAAGTATGGAAGTGAAAAATGTGATATTAGCAACTTCTAAGTTTATAAGAGCAGTCATTAAAATCTGTCCCTGATTTTGAACCTTTGTCCACCCTATATTTTATAACATAGTCAGGTTTTTTGTAATTAGATGTTGATAGCTATATACTGAGTGCTCAACCTGTTAAAAATTGGTGGGCTTGACAGCACAACTAAAGAAAGTTGTCCTAATAGGAAACATTAAAAAAAAAACAGTATGGATACTGCTTCCCAGTGGAAGCAGCCAAACATGCCATGGTGCCAAAAAGCATCAGATGTTAATAATCCAAGCACCACCAAAGTAGAGGAGACCCAACCCAGTAACCTTGCACACCAGAAGCTGCAGAACAACCCCAAAACTAACAGGATAAACAACAAATGTGACAAAGATTAAAGTGCCAAAAATGGAGAGTTGTTGTCAATGACAGCTGATCTGGACATAATGGGAACTGATGGTGCCCCCTGAAAACCCAATACAAAACTGATGAACCCAGCACCCAAATCTTCCCTTGAATGTTCACAATAATGGGAGGTGAACCAGAGCGTGACTGGACTACAAACAGCCATATACACAAAACCAACAGGGAAAAACACTGATACTTCTCAACAATCCCTGATGCCATGAGAACCAAATAAAGTAATGCTCCACCAAATAAGCACTCAGTTGAATGTCAAATGAAGAACTGATCTGAACAAGAGCATCATCTCCTGAGATGCATAACAAAAGGCCACAGTCACCCCCAACAACCATAGCAAACAATACCTCCTCTTCCTTCCATTTGATATTGTGACTTATGATACCCCATCTTTCTTCTTATTATTTTTAATTTTTTTTTTTTTTTACAAAAACAAATTTCCCTAGTAAAGAAAGAAAGTGGCCAAAGCCACTCATCTCCCCTGGTCACAAAGACAGGTGGGCACCCCTGCTGTGAGACAATCCTTGGGGGAATCTCTCCAGTTACTCTGCCATGTTTTTCATCTAGGCAACCTGGCTGCAGGATTAAATTCTCTCTGAGCAGCAAGATGGAGACAGCACATCCCCAGGTAGCACAGCAGCCTCGGGGACAACATTGTCATCTGTGTGCAACACATCTTTCAGGAATGTATTAGATGTCAGTATGCAATGTTAAAAAATAATGTATTTACCATACATTTCTGCTTTTTCAGCATGCAGATTTTACCATTCATGTTATTTTTGGCAAGTGAGCAAAAAATTAAATGAGATTTAAAGGAATTACATTCTTTTGTGTTCTCTGTATAACATGTAGTATGGATAAGTTCAGCTTAACTCATTTCTGTGAGGATGTTACAACCTAAAGAAACTTTGAATGAGTTTATGTTGACGATGAAACAAGTAAGGATCACAAGTTATTTGCTATGTAGAAGTACAAAAAAAAGATAAGCTATGGTTTTTATTCATTTATTTTTTTTTTACTGTGTTTGTAATGTAGGAATTTCCAAATGGAAAGTCCATATTCACTAGAATCTTGGGGAGAAATACTCTGAACAAGAGCATGCAATGACAACGCAAATCACAGATTCATAAGTTCATAAAATGTCTCTAGGCTAACAGCCCTAGAGCTCTTACAAGCTTATATTTATCCCTAGTTGCCCACCTGTTGGTGATTAGGTGAGTGAAGTTTGCTGAGGTAAGGATCTGTGGTAGTTAGTAATGATTTCCTCTTTCCAGCAGGGAGATGGGAGCCACCCCAGGAGTGAATTTGCAGTCACCAATCCATTGATCTAGGATGCATTTGCAGAGGGTCAGGGAGTGGCTCTGTTTCACATGAATTGGAAGCTTATTCCAGAAATGTGGCAGTCTCTGGGAGATATATGTATCTCTCCAGCATGACCTGTTCATGTCAGAGGCTAGGTTACGATCCCTTGAGTGAGTGACCCCCGTGCAATTTGATTTACAAATGTGTAGCATTTCCATCATGGTCGGGTCAAAGACTGCCCTGTAAGCCAGGCACAGTTCACTCCTTAGCAGCCTGTAGCAGACAGAGTACAGTGACAGAGCTTTCAGTCTTTCCACATAAGACTTGTTTTGTGTACCCTGTAATTTCTTAGTGAAAAACCTCTGTGGTCTCACAAAATTGTTGCACGTGCCTGGTGAGGTATATAAAAAAGTGAGAATTGTACTGAATTATTGTTGTGATGAGGTCCTAGTTAATAGAATTATAACAACCTTAGATCTAGATGTGATGCCTTTACTTATAAGAAGTGCCAGATAGAAGAGTTTCCTTACTACTATGGCTACATGGTGGTCAAACTTCAGGTTGCTATCAACCTGCATACCCAGATCATGTACCACTGAGTCTACATTTAGTGTGGTGCTGTCCATAATGTAATTAGCAGGGATGTCAGCCTTCCTAATGGAAATAATAAATCATTTTTTGCATTTAGCCTTAATCCGTTGCTTTGGCTCCAATCATTTGTCTGTGTTAAGCCTGTCTACAGTATATTAATATCATTAGGGGATTCAATGACTGCTCCCAATTTGCAATCATCAGTGAATTTGGTCAGCCACAGGCCATCCAAGTTTTCCTGCATTTCTGAGAAATAAACTTCAAACTGTAAGGGGCCAAGCATAGAACCATGTGGTATGCCACTGGTGACTGGTCTTTTGGCAGAGGTGAAGGCACCCACTCTGACAGTATGTATCCTATCATTGAGCCAGTTGGCTACCCATCTGGTAATGTAGGGGTTAATTCCCAAGTGGGAGATTTTATCTATAATTCAATTTACAAAGGAATATTATGGTCAAGAGCATACAGTGATAATGCAATACAATTTACAAAGCAAACAATAGTTTACAAATAAGTAGGTCACGTGAGCATGTTGGTAAAAATGATAGAGTTTATTGATACAAAATTAAATACTGCATTTCACAGGGGTAACTAGACAAAGACATTTTACATAATTTTCATTCTTCTTATATACAATATTTCTAAACTATATAATAGGTAAGCTACAAGTATTTTCAGGGAAGTCATCAGTCATGAAAACTGCACATATTTCATAGTACAGCGGTAGCATTGTTGCCTCACAGCAAGAGTTTCTCCCATTCGATTCTCGGCTGGAGTGCCTTCTGTGTAGAGTCTGCATGTCCTCCCCGCAGTCGAGTGGCCTCCGAAAGACATGCGTGAATGGGCGTGCCTTTGCTGAAGGTTGGGCATCGGGCTGGCAACTTGGCACCATAAAAAAATCTACTGTCAATCATTAGCGCACTGGAGTTCTGCTGTGGTGACCCCTAACTGGGAAAAGCTGAAAAGACAAACAACAACATTGTAAAAAACAATAACAGTACAGTTGAAACTAAGGCGTAATAGCATAAAGACACTAGGATATTCGTAAAAATATTTCACAGTTGCATAAATGCAGTCTGTCTACCATGTTTAATAAATTACCTGTTATTAATGTGATTCATAGAAAGGTACTATGGTAATGACAAGATGTGCACTGAGGAAGGTTGTCGTACCACATGATGCAGAAAGGAGAAGTACAACTTATTAAAATATAACATGTCTAACATACCTTGCAATGCAGCTGTCCCCTTCTGAACTGTGCTCACTTACTGTGATCTACAGTAATTAATGATTGCATTCATGTAGTATGTGAGCTGAGAAGGGACATTAGCATATTGTGCCAATGAAGGGATTCATGATTATGTGAATTCCCACAGGCGAGAGCTCAACAGCCATTGCGTGTTTGTGGCAGCAGTCTAGTCTTCAGCACAGGGAATTTGACTGATGACATTATATTTTTTATACTGTGAAAAGGAGTCTTTTTTTGTTTTGTATTTGTTGTTGTGTGTGTGTGTGTGTGTGTGTATGTGTGTGTGTGTGTGTGTGTGTGTGTGTGTGTGTGTGTGTGTGTGTGTGTGTGTTTGCTGCCCTGTATGCTCAACGACACATAAAAATGGAGGGGGAATCAGTACTTTCAGATCCACTACAACATCTGTAGGTTTCCCTTCCTTTTACACTAACTTATGTAGTTGTGAGCAGCCCATACATGGTTGAAATGTTTATGAATTGCTTTTGATCATTGGGTGGGGGCCTTTATATACGTGCTCCATTCACAGAGCACTGTGACTACACAATAATATAAGCATACATAATAAGGTAAGACCTTGCATGTATCAGTTGTTTTGAATCACACAAGCATACTGTTCAACCTCTTATTGCAAGTAATCTGGACAAAGCCTATAGTAATGTGGGACAAAGGCCTAAAAATAGAGACAGATTTTAAATATTGCTTTTATAAACTTAGAAAGGTGATAGAATAACAGGATTTGTGCTAGCATGCATTTTCTGAAGGATATGAAGTCTAAAACTCAAATATGTGTCATTATTTAATGATTTCAATCATCAGTGGTTTGTCAAAAAAACACACACACTGTACAAGGAACAGACGAAAAATATGAAGCAAAAAATGTGGATATTCTGCAAAAGTTTGAACAACTGAGAGTTATGCACACAAGGCTTTTGTATAGCACACCACCTCTGCTCCATGAGGCACAACGTTCTTGATTACCATACATAGATTATGGAAGAATAAAAATGCTTGCGAGCATTTTATGATTATGGTAACACTTCATTTTCAAGACAATTAAATTGCAGGTGAAGACTTGAAGATGCTCCTTTTAGATCAACACTTGTGCAGGAGTTTCTTCCAGAGTTTACAAACAGTAGTAGAGATCCCTGAACTACCGATGCTAGTTATTGTCTTTGGAATGCCAAATGATCTGTTGCATATGGCCAAAATTCAGACAGGGACTACTGCCATTTGGTACTTGTGGATAAGGTCAGCAAAAGATGCTATATGTTGTTCTTTTTTGTGACAAAATGTAGGAACATTTAGATTACATTTTCAGGAAGTTCAATGGTATTATATGTGAGTACTGATTCCCCCTCCATTTTTATGTGTCGTTGAGCATACAGGGCAGCAAACACACACACACACACACACACACACACACACACACACACACACACACACACACACACACACACACACACACACACACAAAAATACACCGAGCCCACAGACATTGCCAACATCCTAGCTGACAGGTTCAGTGCAAACGTCTCCCCCCTCTCCCCACCAAAAGGACAAATATCTATCCCAACAGAGTGCTGCCCCCTGACATCTCAGATGCTCAGGTAAGAGCCGCCCTCTCCAAAGCAAAAAACACAGCATCAATGGGACTAGATGGTGTCCTGGGCTGCGTCCTACATGAACTCCAAGAAGAGCTAAACCCAAACATAAAACTACTGTTCAATCTTAGCCTTACTACAGGATATGTACCCAAAGAGTGGCGTACAGCAACAGTGGTCCCTCTCCACAAAGGTGGTGCCTCAACGGATCCTGGAAACTATCGCCCCATAAGCCTGACTAGCTTGGTCTGCAAAGCTATGGAAAGGATCATCATGGACCTCATAAATAAAGATATTGGGGACCTACAGACACTGGATCCTACCCAGTTTGGCTTTGTTAAGGGCAGATCCTGCCTCTTAAACCTGGTCGATTTCTTTGAAACAGTCACCAAGGCCATTGACGAGGGGAAGGTGGTCCACACAGCCTACCTGGACCTCGCAAAAGCCTTCGATACAATACCCCACTCGGGCATTATAGATAAGCTCACCAGCTTAAATATAAACCCTTATGTCACTAGATGGGTTGCAAACTGGCTCAAGGACAGAACCCACATGGTTAGAATTGCTGGAGCCATGTCAGACTCCAAACCAGTTATAAGTGGCGTCCCACAAGGCTCAGTCCTGGGACCTCTCTTGTTCGGCATATATTTCTCGGCAGTACAGGCCAACACGGAAGGACTGTGGCTGACCAAGTTCGCAGATGACTGCAAACTGGGCGCCATAATCAACTCTCCAGCCGACACAAGCATCCTCCAAAAGGGCCTCATAGAAACAGACAACTGGTGCCAGAGCCATGGCCTCAAGCTAAACGCCAAAAAGTGTATAGTCATCCCCTTTGGCAAAAACAAAGTGCCCACAAATTACCACATAGGTGGTAATCCATTAAGTACAGAAGAAGTCATTAGGGACCTGGGGACCCAAGTTGATAGCAATCTCTCATTTGACAACCATGTGGCCAAAGTGGTTAGAAAAACATTTTATATAGCCCACCTAATCATGAAGGGATTCACATCTAGATCAGGGGATGTCATCGTGCCTCTTTACTCATCCCTCATCAGGCCCATAATTGAGTACAATGCCCCTTTTGGGATGTACCTTACCAGACACCTGCAGCAACTGGAAAGACCCCAAAAGTACCTCACCAAGAGGATCAAAGGGCTCAAACAGATGCCATATGCTGCCCGGTTAAAGAAACTCCAGCTCTACTCAGTGGCATACCACCTGCTCAGAGGCGATCTGTGCCTGACATATAAAGCCATGTCCAACCCGGAATTAATGGACATGCTGCACCTCAGAAAATCCAAATCCCATCGAGCTACGCTCTCCCGAGACTTGAACCTCAGC